>NW_017306511.1:625501-639033 GCF_000935625.1 Nanorana parkeri
ATTTCTCCCTTTCACATCAGTCCCCCTTCACCTCAAGAGCCCTCTTCATATGATAAGTTCCCCCCTTCACATCAGGAGCCCCCTTTTCACTTCAGAGTCACCCCTTTCATATCAGAATCCCATTCTTTCACATCCGTGTTCTCCTTCATATCAAGAGCCCCCTTTTACATCAGAGTCCTACCAATACAATAGGAGCTGCGGCAGCATGTCAGAGGGTGGGAGGTGAAGGCCTGGATGGAGGCAAAATTCTATCCTTTTCTGAATGGATCCCACCCTCCCTGGATTAGGGTTATTCATTTCCATGGTGCTGGTGGCCAGCCTAATGTTGTGTGAAATGTCGAGGCACCCCTGAGGTAGCCAGAAGACACCCTGCTTGAGAATAGTGTTAGAAGTTTATTTCTTTATTGTAAAAAGAGTGTCATCCTTCTGTCAGCTCCCTAGCACCCCGATGAACCTTGCCGGTGCATCTCAACAAATTTGTGTTTCAGCACACAATGCACACATGGGGACCATCAGTGTGTTGTGGTGCGCTGCATTAGGCTGCCTTAATTCAATGCATGTTAAAGTACGAAATAAAGCATTTAGGAGACACTGCAGGGGCGGGGATTTATTCAGAATCTGAAGTAAATCTGCTCCAGTTTTGATAAATTCCCCGACTGTGACTTATGCCCCCCAGAAAACTCACCTTTCAAGTGATCCCTGCTGCTCCTATCTTTGTTACTCATGTGTTGTGTTAATGTGTGGAAAACATACATGTACTGCAGTGCATTGCCATTTAATTGATCGCAACGTAGCCACATTGCAGCACATCACAACACACATGCCATAAGTTGTGGTGCACTGTGTTGTAAAAATAAAAAAAGGGTAATGTGGGCACATTTAAACCTGTCTAGCGGTAACGCTTTTAACATGCGTTGTGGGCCATTCACTTTGATGCACCTGAATTGTAGCGCATTACAACCTACAGTAGGTAATTGAGGGGAAAAAAGGGTCATGCATTTTTAAACAAGCTATAATAATGCAGAGCAGAACCTGGGGGGGGGGAATCCCTGTGTAAGCTCCAAACCAACGTGTTGGAGCTCATGCGAGTGGGGAAGGGGAGTAAATGCTGCTAGGAAGGGGGGAATTAAGTGACCCTTTCACTAAAGCTGGGAACACACACAGTGAATTTTGGCCAATTCAGCAAGAAATTTGCTGCGTTGGTGTCCCTATTATTTCAGAAGTTGATCATTAGATCAACACTTGCTAAAGGAACATATTGGAAAATCTTCAGCTGAACGGTCAGCCAATCAGCTGCAAGCTCCGTTCCAGTATTCTGACTGTGTCGCTGTCAGCATACAATGGAAGCAGCGCAGGATTCGTCCATCCACACTGAACAGGAACCTGTTCTATTTTTTTTTTTTTCATTTAGCCCGCGGGTTGAAATGAAACAAAAAAAATAGACCCGTGTATACCCAGCTTTAGTTATGTATGTGCAAAGTAAAATAAAGCTTTAATTTCATTTGTAAAAACTTTTCAATGCTTTGTACCAGAATCAGAATTTTGGTGTCATTCTAAACAGAACCATTTATAGAATACGATTTATACTTTTTATAAAAAATTAATTTACAGTAACTTTTTTTAAAACTAACACTAATCAAAGTAAAAAAAACAAGTATTTTTTTTATTTTGTTACTTTTTTTTTGTCTATTTCTGCAAGACAGTATTACCTACGCTTCATTTACACTTGCCATTTGTGGTTTTTGTGCTCTACATACCGTGAACAATCGGTCAGGCTGGATGCTGTGTTTATGCTTCGAGTTGCGATAAATAACTCATGCTTACATGCACATGCCTTTAGATATATCTGGTACTAAATCCTAGCATTAAATTGCATTTACAGGAATTTTGGTACATTTAGAAGTTAAAATTGTTTACTAGACGCACCTGACTTCTATTTTTTCTCAATGCAGCTAAACTGAATGCAGATAAAATCATCTACATGCAAAGCGTGAATAGATCCATTGGAAATCATAAGATGCATATACACTGAGAGGCCAGATTATTATGACCACATGACGTTTGTAGGCAGATTAGCTATGATTAGTTATAATTTCGCGCTGAAGTTGCTAGAGGGCCAGACCATTATAAATAGGGAAGCAGGTTGTTTACCACGACAGTAGAAGTGATTTGTTTCTGAAGATATGGGTAAACAACGCGATTTAACAGCCTTTGAACGTGGGATGATTGTTGGCACTCTGAGCCATGGAGCGAGTATCAGCAAAACAGCAGAATTTGTTAAATGTCCAAGAGCAGCTGTTGTTAAAGTGTTTAAAGACTGGACTGTCAGCCGAAAATCTGGGTCTGAACGTGCGAATTGTGGCCGTCAGCGACTAGTCAATGTTACTGCAGAACGGAGAGTGGCAAGGCTGGTACAAGACAACAGAAGGGCAACAGTGCAGTGTCAGATTCCTCGCATCACCTTTCAACATCTCGTGGAGTCACGAGGCGGCCCAACGAAGTCCTCTCGTGGAGTCATCTCGTGGCCCAACGAAGTACTGATGGGGTGGTCATAATGATCTGGCCACTCAGTGTATACGTGGTTAGAAAACCATTTCACATCCAATCACACCTAGTGTGAATGTTACCTAAAAGAAAGCCTTGTTTATCCTAAAAAAATTATCTATTACTTTGTTATCTTTAATAATGACAAAGTTATTGTTGAATGAACAAGCCCATAGTAGAAATGTAAAAATTGCTCTGGTCCATAGGAGGTTTAAAGGTGTGAGCGCTAAACTGGTTAAAGCAAAGTAGAGAGAGTGTTTTCTCCAGTAGAGGTATGGAAGAGCCCAGTGTCCATACTATAGGCCATACGGGCTGGTATCAGCATGGCACAGAGTCTTCACACTCACAGCTCATTGGCAATGAAGAAACCAACCCAAAAATGTCTGGTTTGTCCAGCTGGTGTATATGAAGATACAAAAAATGAAAGGAAAAAAAAATAATAAAAAAACATTGTTGTGCATTTTCCAAACAGGATCACGGGAGTTGGGAGAACTAAAGGACTAATGGAATACATCAAATAAAATGTGTTTATCTCGAACACAAAGCCCAGTGGAATCTGTGGGATGAGGATTTTGGGAAAGGCTACTAACTACTGTTGCTGCAAGATCATTTGATAGCATTTACAGGAATAATGACAGGCTGCAGAGTTAAATATAAAAGGTAATTTTTAATAACATTTACTGACAAAACGGCTTGTACAGCAAGAATATTTACATTTTCAAGAAAACAGCTGTGCGCCTTTGAAGAAGAATGATTCTGTTTGCGGTATGTAAGGAAAGGGTTATGAAAAGCAAAGTCTGCATTAATTGCAGTTTAAGAAAGTTTCCAAGTGCCCTATGGCACAGTCCATGTAGACTCTTACTGTGTCCTTACATAAGTGTACTAGATTGAGTACAAGAACAGCAGACTGGTTAGGTGCCAGGAAGGTCAGCTGCTTAAGACGTCTGGTTAAATAGACCAAACTGGATATCCTGTTTGAAGAACGATATTCTGTTGTGTATATGATCACGCAACAAAATATGAATGTTGTTCACTGCAGGACTATGGGACAAAATCAAGGGTACATTTAAAGCTGTACTCCAACAGCTAAATTTGTAAAAGAAATACAAAATAAATATATACACACACAAAAAAATACACACACACGCTATTGTATGGTGTTGTTGTTTATAACCAGATCCTAACCACGGTGGAATTCCAACTGATCCCAAGCTGATGTGCCAGAACTAGGTGTGTGTGTGTGTACACACACAGTGTATATCTACCTGAAACACTAGCACTGCATATTTTGCTATTATAGATCCTAAAACAATACAAGATCCTCAGTGACATATAACAAGCCTGTAAGAGCGCTCAGGTAAAAGAATGTCTGTCATTATGCCATGCTGCGCTCAACCAGTCATCTATGCCATGCTGCGCTCTACCAATACAGTAGAAATGTAAGCAAACAAAGGTTTGTTGTTTCAGAGCAAGTTCCATTGGGCATAGATGGGCAAACTCCAGAACGTAGTTGGAGAAACGCTGGACTCAAAGCTTGGTGGCAGTTCAAATGACTGTTATAGTGAGCCCTGGTGTTGTCCCTGGGAGAGTCAACTTGGAGGGAGAGAAGGGATAAGAGTGCCAGGTTTGTAGGGATTGATCCATAAACGAATCTTTAACCCCTTCACGACCTATGATGGGATAATCCCATCATGAAGTCTGAAGGGGTTAAAACAGACTCCCGGTGGCTTTTCTGTACAGTTTTGTAGAGCCGGAGAGTTTTGTAGAGCCGGAGGCTGGCTTTACAGTAGAAGCAATTCTGTCAGCAGGAAGCTGGGGAGGAGATCGGTGAACGTCAGTTCGCCGATTTCCTCCCCGTTCTATGGGACAGGGAGCAATGCGTATTGCATCACTTCCGGTCCCATAGTAATCATTGCTGGGCTCCTGAAGCCCAGATATAAGCTATTGGAAGTACAATCTGCACTTCAATAGCTTATTTAAAGTGGAAAGGTCTTTTGGACCCCCAGTGCCACCTTAAAGAGTACCTGTTACCGCCAATATGCTATCACATGGGGGGCTTGTAAGCCCCCCTATGTGATGGCAATTAAAGTTTAAAAAGAAAAAACATTTTTTAAATGTTTAAAGTCCCCGGCGAGGACACGTGACGTCACATAAACACGCATTGGGTGCACTAACGTATGAAAACGGCAATTGCAATACACATGTTGGGTATCACTGCACACACCAGAGCAATAATTCTAGGGCCAATATGTACATGCAACTCTAAACTGATGACCTGTAGGGGCTTTTAAAGTGTTGTCTATGGACTTTTTGGGATACTGAATTTTGTCACAGTTTCACGGACACACACAATTTTTAACCTAAGCATGTTGGGTATCTATTTACTCGTTGTAACCTCATCATTTATATTTGGCCAAAAAAATGGTTGTGCAACATAAAAATTTGCAACTACCACCATTTAATTCTATAGGGTCTTGGCTTTCAGAAAATATAGAATGTTTGGGGGTTTTAAGTAATTTTCAAGCCTAAAATGTGGATTATAACATGGGTGCAAGAAAATATAAAAAAAGGCCTTTGTCCTTAAGGGGTTTTTTTTCACCATAAAAGATTCTAGCAACAATTGACAGTCAACCTATTTTAGGGATCATGCAAAAATCCCCCTTCATCAGGACTATACTACAACATAGGCAGGTTTTATACAATAGTTGTTTTATATAACCGTTGTTTTGGTAACGAAAACTACTGTTACATAAAACTTGTCTCAGTTATATAATAGCCCTGATGAAGGAGGATTTGTGCATGACCTCTGAAATACGTTGGGTGTCAATTCTTCATAGACCCTTTTATTGTGAAAAATGAAATATTCATACCAATTCCTGCGGCTTGGTGCTCTCATCCTTTCTCTTCATATGTAGATGGTCAGATGTATTCCTGGGTATGACAACTGGAAATTATTTGCAAGCGATACCAAGCCCTTCCAGTGATGTTCATTGTTGTCTCGGAGGGCAATGTCAAATAACGTAATCTCCGGCCAAGCCTTGCATTGAGCCAAAATCCAGCTAGTGATCTACTAAAGCTCACTTATATTTCCTTACTGTGAGCGCTCTGTAATCCCCTGCAGCTAAATTCCAGAGATTAACACATGTGAA
This sequence comes from Nanorana parkeri, assembly GCF_000935625.1. Lineage (NCBI taxonomy): Eukaryota > Metazoa > Chordata > Amphibia > Anura > Dicroglossidae > Nanorana > Nanorana parkeri. Next base: position 631,195 of record NW_017306511.1, read on the forward strand.
GGGAGTGAATCTGCTTCCTGAAGCCTGAACTCTAGAACTTCCTTTTCAATGTATGAAGTACCACCTCTCAGATTGAGGGCTTCTTCACTCCAGCCAGCTGCACTGTACGCACGCCTGTTGGTGTGCGCTGGGACCGATCCCGGCGCATCGCACGGTTTACTTATCCTTATTGAAGTGACATTCCATTCAATTCTATTCACTGCTTGCCATATTTCTTGTCTATGCCTTGGGACACCTTTACAGATGTTTGTGATCACCCTCTCACTTTCTTCTGACCTGAATTTGGCCTCCTAAAATGCTTCAAGCTGCTCTTGTATTTCCATTGACTTGAATTAAGAGAAAATAATTCCTCACAGGAACACAAGCCCATCCCAGATAGCAAGGATAACTTGCCACAAACTTGTGGCGGGGTGAAATTGTAATTTTGTTAACTTGCTGCACATATTCCTGGCAAGTTGTAGACTTGCAGAACACTCGCAGCACAAGTTCTAGTTGACACTTTTTGAATTTGTAGCAAATTTGCTTGGCAAGTCTACAGCAAGAGCCCTGCAGGTCTTAGCAAGAGCTCTGCAAGCTGGCTGGTCTGGAGACTTGCAATGCAGACTTGATGTAATTGTGCAACAAAATTATGAAGCTTGGCAAGTCTGCAATAGTTTAGCAAGTCATTTTCAAACTTGCAGCTCAATTACTTGCTATCTGGGATGTACACAGGCCCTTACAGCTTATTCTCACAGTGCATTAAATATGCATATGCAGTTTATACAAACAGAAGAGAAGCTGACCGCACACTGGATTCCACTGGGATAGTTTACTGAAGCTTGAACCACATCACTGGTGTCCCACCCAAGGTCTGCCCCCTCTGACACGTTTCACCCAATCACAGGCTTAGTCGTAGAGATACTACACTTGTATTCTATTGAGAATTACAAGTCCCTGTGCTGCAGTGGCTGATGGAACCTGTACTTTCTCCATTTACAGATCCTATCAAAGGATGGGCAGTGTGTGGGCAGAGCCAAATTCAAAAGGTATAGAGCATCCTGTGGGAAGAACCCTGTGATTTAAGTAAGTAGGCAGGATTAGGAGGGGGTGTGGGATCTGTGTTCTGACCATGTTTCATGTTACACACAGAAAATGGGTGTGACTGAGAACAAGGTCAGAAAGGTAAACCAAGCCTTTAAGGGGTTAAAATCTGCAGATTCGGGTAAACAAATGCAGACTTCATTTGTTATACCTCCGTGAGATTCATTCTCTGTGTTCCCTTACTTCAATACCTACTGAAATATGCATTCATTATTTCTTAGTAAGCTTAGCATTCAATTTCCACTGACAGCTATTGATGGTATGGCAATGTTCCTTGCTTTGTATTCATACCTGATCCACAAACAACAAACACAAACAGTGCCAGAAGCCAAGGTCCTACAGGGTATTTTTCTTCTTGCGGCCTCTAAAATGCAGAAAAAAAAAACAGTTTAGGTATGTACCCCTCTGACATTAAGCAATATATGAATGTGCACAGCGTTCTGTTTATATGTCTACAATGCCGAGGACATGAAGCGTGTCAGTTCCTAACATAAAGCAATAGTACTACAAAGAATACAAAGAAAATGCTTGTGACCACGTTTCCGCCACATGAGTCGTTATGTATTTGGCTGCATGTTGGATAAAGGAAAACTGCTTGGACAGGAGAAAAAGCTACCCCAACACACTGGAAATGAAATTCAGTACACTGCACTATGGTTGATTTGAACTGCATTTTGCCATTCAAGCCGATTGAATCCGAGTCCTTCAAAATCAGAATGGAACATGGTCTTCTATATGAACAAGCCATGCCAAATGGAAGCCAGCACTCTTACATTCAGATGAATTCTTCTCCTATATAGCACACGGTTACATCTTCTAAATTGTGATCCTACCCAAAGAAGAGATTGGTCAAAACCTTTGTCAGGCTTTTTCTGCTGTCCGTCACCCCTTGGGGAGATTTACCTTTGCTTTCTATCTTTGTTACAGTTGCATCTAGGACAGGAAGCGAGTTAAAGTGACCCCAAACTCAGGAGTTAAATCTTAAAAATACATTCACATACCTGAAAAATGAACAAAAATGTATCTTATTTGTGTATCACTCAGCTGTAGATCCTCAAATCATCTCTGAATTGGTGCTGACACTGTCCTTCCTTCTTGAGGGTGGCTACTTTTGTTTCACATGGTCCCTGTGTCTTCTGCTCCAAGCTCGCTCCTGTGATGGACTACAATCTCACGTTTAGTTTACTAATTTCTATTGAGATTGTAGTCCATCCCAGGAGTGAGCTCGGAGTGGTGGATACTTTACAACACACACAGGGACCACGGGGGACAAAAGTATCCACCCTCCAGAAGGAAGGACAGTGTCGGTATGAATTCAGAGATGATTTGAGGATCTACAGCCATGTGATACACAAATAAGATACATTTTTGTTAATAGTTAAAAGGTACTTGGATGTATTTTTAAGGTTTAGCTCTTGAGTTTGGTGTCCTTTTAACACAGAAGTTATAAATACTCACATTGGCTGCAGAGACTGCTACATAATAATCATGGTGGCTGATCATATGCCCAGTCATGGGAGGGTTAGAGCCCAGTCACAGCTGTGGACCGGCTGGTCCTTCCCTTTAGTAGATATCATGTGACCAATGCCTCCATATTTTTTAAGCCACCATGGAATCCTGCAGCAATGTGGCGTGTTTCCATGGTTCACTAATCATACAAAAAAAAGCAGGAAAATCCATTTATAGTACAATTTTAAAAATCTGAAGTTAAGGTCTGACATGTTCTATAGAAAAGAACAAAGGGGGAGGGGAATATCACAAATAGAGGAAAGTGAAGAATGATTCTTATCAGTATTTTTCATTTCAGGAATCTGCAATGACAGCCTCATTAAATGAAAGGCTGCCTTAGCCTACCTATTGGGAGAGAAGGAGTTCAAAAGGCCCTACTCTACAACATCTCCTTAATGTTTCTAGAGGACAAGGTGCAGATACCACAAACCTCTTATAATTATTAAAGAAACTACATTAACTTGGGGTTGTTGTGGAGGATTCCTGGAACAAAAGTTAATTCTTCTTTAAACCCAACCATAATCCCTCAACCAAGAGCCATATTGACCAGGTCCTGCTGTTGTTGGAGCTTGACCATGGGCTGTCTCTATGGTCAGCACCAGGAAGAGCCCGAGACCTAACTAAACAGAATGGCTCTCAGCAAAGCCAAGAAAAAAAGCAGAAGTTGCCTCTTTCTTTGAACAATTTTGTAAAACATATCTTTCATCTGCAGTCTGGAAGTGATAAATACATAACAGCAGCTATAGCTTTAAACATGCATTTAGCAGACTTCAGCTGGTATTTAATAAGCAAAAGTAGGGTTGCACAGATACCAAGTACAGTACTCAGTACAAGTGCGAGTACATGTACCAATACTTTTGAGCTCCTAGACTAGACTAGAAAAAAATTAAAAAATAAAGAGGCAGCTGTCATTTGTAAGGAGCACACGGAGCTCCTGGGATTTGTACATCTCTGTTTTAATGTACGATTTTGTTTTTATAAATAAAGGGATGCACAGATACCAGTTTTGCGAGTATGAGTACTGGTACTTGCCGAGTACTTACAAGTACGAGTACTGATACATTTTTGTTTATTGTCATGTGACAGTTTTTCTAAAACAATACAGACTAATGATTTCAGGACAGTGGTGGAGCACCAGAGCTAGGTCCCAGCTGCAACCGCTGCCACCCTGGTAGTTCTCATGAAAATGCCAAGTATCTGCACTGGCACTCGAAAAGTATCTGTGCAGCCCTAAGCAAAAGGAAAAAGAGTGCCACCTCCGTGTGTAAAATAGTTTATTACAAGAAATAATACAAGGGATAAATGTACTCACAAACAAACGTTTTCATCAGGCTTTAACAACAAACGAGAGGCCACACTGTCTGTTAACCCAACATGGTATCCCCCCCGACTATGTAACACAGTTACCTCTAGTCACCTCACCGTGGGCGCCAGGGGTCTGCGGCGACGTCGGTGTCCCACCCGACCCGTCTTGAAACACGGACCAGTTGATTCTGAGGAAGGGGGCTTGCCCCTGAAACGCGTCAATCTTGACTGACTGCGGTCGGTGATGTGACCGGAGACTACTGTGTTACATAGTCGGGGGGATACCATGTTGGGTTAACAGACAGTGTGGCCTCTCGTTTGTTGTTAAAGCCTGATGAAAATGTTTGTTTGTGAGTACATTTATCCCATGTTTTATTTATTGTAATAAATGATTTTACACACGGAGGTGGCGCTCTGTTCCCTTTTGTTTTCTATGTTCGTGGTGGAAGCTTCAGAGCCTAGGATGAGCAGCCCCTCAAGTCTGTGTGAAAAACTGTGATAAACTGTTGAAAACTTTGAGCGTGCAACAGCAAGTGGATTGTTCAGCTGGCAGCCATTAGCGCCAAGAGCTAAAGAAAACTTTTTGTCTGGTATTTAATAAGCTCTGAAACTTTACCCCTTCATGACTGAGGCCTTTTTTTTTCCATTTTTTGCACCCATTATACATTCCACATTTTAGGCCTGAAAATTACTTAAAACCCCCCAACATTATATATTTTCTGAAAGCCAAGACCCTATAGAATAAAATGGTGGCAGTTGCAAATGTTTGTACAAATGTACTTAAATGGCCCAAAACATAATACAATACCCGTTTTTTTTAAAATAAAATATAAAAGATGAGGTTACGAGTAAATAAATACCCAACATGCCCAGGTTAAAAACTGTGTGCATCCGTGAAACGGCGACAAACCTCAGTACCCCAAAAAGTCCATAGACGACGCTTTAAAAGCGCCCACAGGTCATCAATTTAGAGATACCCAAAAATACTGGCCCTAGAATTATTGCTCACTCACTCCGGCAAGCCCCCCACGTGATCGCAGATGGTGGTGACAGGTACTCTTTAAGGTGATGCTGGGGGTCCAAAAGACCTCCAGTGCCACCTTTACACTCCAAATAATCATTGAAGTGCAGATCGCACTTCAATAGCTTATAGCTGGGCTTCAGACGCCCAGCACTGACATCTATGGGACCGGAAGGGATGCAATCTACATTCAGGAAGTACATCCTATGGGCATCTTCAATAAGTAAATGACAAACTTCTAGACTGATATGGTTATTAGGAGTGGGATAGAACTTATGGAAATTCAATACAGAAATACAGATTTATTTTTAAGTTTTGACCATAGAGGTCATTTAAGTTAGATGTACTTATAGTATCTGCATACTTGTTCTGGGTTTGTACCCAGAGAGTACTGAAGTTTGAAGTTCAGCCAGGTAACTATCATTTTCAGAAATTGAGGTCAGCACTGGCAGCCTCCATGTTTTCTCAGGAATAATGTTCTTTAACAGCTTTGCGAAAGTTACTGGAAGCATGTTAAATGCCTTGTAAATGTTCTTCAGCCACAGCATACAGAAGTAATGGGGGTCACAGTATCAGGCATATAATTAAAGACATTCCGACCTATTGGAATGATGAGGCTATATAATGCAGTCTTACAAAGATGAAATCCTAAACGAGGACATGGCATATAGCCTTAGGTTGGGTATACACAGTTAGGCCCCTTTCACACTGTCCAATCAGGCACAGATCCCCTCCTGATCGGAACGGTAAGGATTGGATGTCACCACTGTGACATCCGTGTCCCTCCAGATTTTTCCTCCAACTTGCGATGGAGAAAGTTAAAATGACTGGACCCCATGTCGGTCTATAGGGAACTGGATGTAAACAGACTTGTGTCAATTTACAACAGATTACCCCCGATCCGACACCATCAGGTCACTGTTCCATTTGTTTTTCTGGACCAGGATGGAGACTGGGACATCCGGATGTAAAGGGGCCACCGGATGTAAATGGACAGCCATCTGTTTAGATCCAGCTGTCCAAACTTACATTAGCAAAAACTGACAGGCGGACTTCATCAGACCGCCCCTTCTGAAAAGGACCTTCAAATTTTGTTTTAAAATTGTTCCTTTTGGAACACTGATTTGATTTCCTAATAGTTAATGGGGTCAAATTTATATTATTTGTTTTCGACCAGTGTCAGAAAAAAATAATAATAATAAAAAAATATATATATCGAAGGAGCAGAATAGAAATCTTCTCTCAAACCCACTAAAACAGTGAATGTAATTTTCATCTGGGAAACACCATTCATTCCAAAATTGAAACCAAATTGAAATGTCAAACAACATTCAAGTCTCTGATGGCGTTATCAAATGTTCCGATGACATTTTTTGTAAGAACGTTCATAGAAAATTTAGCTTTAGTAGGCCCATACCCTGCTGAAATGGCAAGGTTAACGCATGCAGAATAGACATCCTGGGAGGGATAGGGAAGCAATAGTACAAAGTCAATTAAAGCAAATTAATATTTGTATTTTAGTCATATAAACACCCACCTATGTACCAATTAGGAAACATGTAAAATGTGAATTACTGCATGAAAATACAGAGTATGACTGAATTTGGGAATTGAGAGGAAAGTTATAAATATATAATGAGTAGCTTGATCTTTAGAATTCATATCACATCTTCTAACTACCCAGGTGTAGACACCAAATAATGTGTAAAGTCAATACAAACTTTCCATTCTGTTCCCACTGGAGGAGTTACTGATTGCTTGCACATCATATATTTCAGCTAACACACAGAATTGTTATAAATATGCTCAGCATCAATGTGCAGTCAGTGGTGATGGATTTTAAAGCTGGATATCCTTCCTCATATTTACAAGGCTCTACATTACCAAAACTACCCATCCACAACAAAGTAGGAATGAAACAGTTTGATTATACATCAGAATTAGTGTGTGTGTGCGGGGGTAGGAAATAGGACAAATTAGTAAAATCACCAAGAGGGGAATTTCTCAAAACTGGAGCAGACAAAATCTGGAGTAGCTGTGCATGGCAACCAATCAGCTTCTCTCTTCAGTTTGTTCAGTTAAGATTTAAAAAATGAAAGAGAGAAGCTGATTAGTTGCCGTGCACAGCTGCTCCAGATTTTGATAAGTTCCCCTCTGAGTGTTTTTCAGGAAGCTTTGTTTTAGCAGGGCCATCTCATCAATATGTGGACCCTAAACTCAATAATTCTTAAGCTGGCCATATACCTTACAACCATCGCACGACTTTCATCCTGCGATGGTTGTAAGGTGATTAAAAGCTTGTACGATCTGCCCATCTTGGACAGGCAGATCGTACTTGCGATCACCGCAAGCCGCCCCGCTGAGGAGAGGGCTTCCAATGACTGCAATGCTGAGCGGGCAGTGTACGCTTGCGCACACCGGCCTGTTTGGCATTTGTCTTCCGAGCACGCCACTAGCCCGCCGAAAATCTTACGATTTTCAGCAGGTTTTCCAGCGTGCTCAGAAGACAAAAGACGTGCGACCGTACAGTAGAAACGGTTGCACGCCTTCCATACACCTGCCGATTATCATACGATCGCGGGGTCACCCGCGATTATCATACGATAATCGTCAGGTGTATGGGCACCTATACACACTGCCTGGCCAAAAAAAAAAGTCACACTCCAATATTTTGTTGGACTTTGATTACGGCACACATTCACCACGGCATTGTTTTGATAAGCTTATGTAAATGACACAACATTTATTTCCATCCGAAGTTGCATTCATTATTCACCAAGATCTTGTAGTGATGATGGGAGAGTCGGACCGCTGTGTAAAGTCTTCTCCAGCACATCCCATAGATTCTCAATGAGGTTCAGGTCTGGGCAGCGGTGTATTTAGCTTTGCTGCTGCCCTAGGCAAGGCAGCAACGCCGCCCCCCC
>NW_017306511.1:639057-643203 GCF_000935625.1 Nanorana parkeri
CCGGGGTTACCCGCCGATTCGTGGACAGATCTCCCATCACCCCCCCCGAACTGACCCGCCGATTCCCCACCTCTGTATAGTGCGCTCTTGCCCCCAGCGCCGCCAGCACCACGACACAAAGCAGCAGCCGGTAGCTAGCACACGATCCCCGATGACAGGAGGAAGACTTCCGCGTCACGTGACGGCCCACAAGCAGCGGTGTATTTAGCTTGCAACGGTGCAACGCCGCTCTCAGCGAATCTGCCGCTCCAGGCAAACGCCTTGTCTGGACTCTGTGGTGGCCCTGGGTCTGGACTCTGTGGTGGCCAATCCCTGTGTGAAAATGATGTATCGTGCTCCCTGAACCAATCTTTCACAATATGAGCCTGATCAATCCTGGCATTGTGATCTTGGAATATGCCCGTGCCATCCGCGAAGAAAAAAATCCATTGATGGAAACACCTGGTCCTTCAGTATATTCCGGTAGGCAGTTGACCTCTTTTTTGGGCACATGACGGAGGAGTGGGCTCCCCCCAGATATACCTGCATTCAATTTATCATCTGCTTAAATATCCTCCACCATGGAGACTCATAAAAATAGAGTTAGGACCACACTTCACAGAGGAGCCTTGACAAGGTACGGTGGCTTCTACATATTTTTGACCAAAAGTTGTATAACTAAAACCTCTGTTTTTAATGCATATTGTCAGACAATGTCATTTGTTTTGTTGCAGGCTAGCTGGTAGGTGTGCTGGGGAATGTCTCTGTTTTGTATTGTTGTAAGCCCCTCCATGTCACCTAACTACAAAGGCTAGTTATAAATTGTGCGGTTACCGTGTATTTTTAACATAACATTGCTGAACCTAGACTTATCCAGTTTAAGTTACTTTTTTTTTTCTTTGGCCAGACAGTGTATATGGAAAGCTAACAATGAATAGTGGAAAATGTTCAGCCAGACTTTGGGATCTGCAAATATATAGTACCTGGCACACATGTATATTCTATCTTGTATATTGTATCTTAGACCCTCTGATGTTTGGGATAACATAATACCAGCCTTTGGACACAAGCATCACAAGATGGTTACTAATGGCACATATTAGTCTGTATAAAGGTGGCCATACACTTTACAAGGTCCTGCGATGGTTGTAAAGTGATTAAAAAAACATACCATCTGCCCATCTTGGACAGGCAGATCGCACTCTCGATCATCGCAAGCCCACCCACCTGAGGGGCGGGCTTCCGATGACCGCAATGCTGAACAGGCAGTGTGCGCGTGCACACACTGGCCCGTCCGGCATTTGTCTCCCGAGCACCGTTCAAACCAGCCGAAAATCGTACGATTCTCGGCTGGTTTTCTAGCGTGCTCCTTAGACAAAAGACGTGCGACCGTACATTAGAAACGGTCGCACGTCTTCGTTCACACTGTTCGATTCTTGTACGATCGCGGGATTTCCCACGATTCTCGTACGAGAATCGAGCAGTGTATGGGCACCTTTAGGGCCTTTTCATACGGGCGCCGTCTATTCCAGTCCGCAGGGGATCCATACACAGATCCTCTGCTGATCAGGGCAGTACAGAAACAGATCACGCTCTTGTGACATCCGTGTCCATTCAGTTTTTTCTTTGACCTTGTGATGGAGGAAAAAACAGAGCTGTACGGACCAATGGTAGGTCTATGAGGAAACGGATGTAAGCAGACGTGTCCATTTACATCCAATCACCTCCAATCTGTCTTGATCAGGTCTGCCAAAATGGAACATGAAAATGGAATGTTCTGGGTTTTTTTTTCTGGACCTAGGCAATCCAGAAAAATCAGATCAGGTCTACCAAAATGTAACTCTGTTCCATTTTTTTTTTAGACCTGGATGAAGTCAGGGGTAATCTGATGTAAACGAACACGTTTTGGGCTTCCGATCAGATCTTGAAAAACTGACAGGCAGATCTAACAGACCGCCCGTGTGAAAGGGGCCTTATGGGTAATCTAAGAGCTGTATGCAATGCAGTGGGCGCAAGGTATGAAGGCAAAGGACGCACCCCCAACTGCACAAATAATGAATAAGTACACAGAAAATGATTGAGAAAACCAGGGGTGGGCAACTCCGGCCCTCCAGCTGTGCTTAAACTACAAATGTCAACATACCGTATATACTCGAGTATAAGCCGTCCCGAATATAAGCCGAGGTACCTAATTTTAGCCCAAAAAACTGGGAAAAAGTATTGACCCGAATATAAGCCGAGGGTGGGAAATGAGGCAGCTACTGGTAGATAGATACCATTAAAATACATTAATATTTATTTAAAAGAAAAATAACCTAGCTCTGTAAGTGGAAAAGGGGGTACAGGGCTACATATCATACTTTTCACCCAAAAAAATGGGCTGAAAATCTCGGCTTATACTCGAGTATATACGGTACCCCTTGGAGTCATGTCTGTAATTGTTAGTCTTGCAATGCCTGATGGGACTTGTATTTTCACAACAGCTGGAGGGCCAGAGTTGCCCACCCCTGGGGTAAATCTCCAAGTTCTTATTTTTACCACTAGTTACCCTTTATACTGGCTGTTCCAAACAACAAATGTGAGAATTCAGAGGATAGATAAAAGATTTAGCACAGTAGATAGTTAAAAGGGGGACAGAGGGATTGAGTTTGATAAGAGGCACAGTCCCTCCAAATGAGGGGCAGCTGGGAGCTGTGCTTTCTAGTTTAGAGGTCCAAGGTAACTGAAAAGAGAAGGCTAGTAAAGCAATGGCCATGTTTCAGTATAGCCACAAGAGCCAACCATGGAGGTTGGGGTTACCCTGGTTCTTTCAGATGACTGTACAACAATTGTGCTTTCACTCAGCCCTACTGACACCATATGCATGCATAATGTAAAGAGAGTTCAAACAAATAAGTCATATGCACTCATTGACCACGGTGGCTTGGATCATAAGGCATAAGAACTGGTTTTAATGCTGGTCATACATGGATTGAGCAAACAAGAGGAACAGAAGGACAGGACAACCCCTCTAAATGATTACTGACCACTTGCCGTCTCCTTCTGAATAAAATAATGATTCTTAGCAGACAGCACTTCCACAGTTAAAGAGTTGTTCCCTTTTCAAACTGATATTCATCAGTACAATTTTACACTTGAATGGCTGTAACATTTCCGTGACTCATGCTAGATTGTTCTTGCTTAGAAATGCTCATTTCCCATGCATTGCTGCAGATGAGCAGGTATTTCCCCACTTGGATCTTTCTACCTGCTCCTGGGGAGAAAGGGGAACCATTAAGGTTATGGTGAGAAGGCACTAAACAAATCATAAAGTCCTCCAACTGAATGTGGAGAGTACTGTATAGCATGCTTAGAATAAAAGGTATTGACGTGTCTCATTTCATCACATATGTCCAAAATCGGGGGATTATTCTTCATTTTTTAGGAAGTGGGCAGAGCTGTACAAATAATTTCTTTATGCCCCAATGGCCAAATACTGTACACACTCAGAACCGCTGGTGTACAGTGGAATGTAGCCTATTATTATGGAGAAATGTATTCCAAACTGCATACCGCGGTTTCAGGCTTTATTGATTATCATCAGTGCAGTGTATGAAAACCATGACCTATAAAAGTAGGCTTGGGGCCCAACGAGCAAGTATACCCATTTAGGGTATGCTGAGAAAGGACTAAAGGAATCAAAATGCCCTTCAACTGAATCAGTGCCTAGTACAGAGTAGTAAATGAGGAATAATCAAATAAAATGATTATTCCTCATTTAAGTACAGTGAGTGGAGCCATAAAAATCATTCCTTTACACCCCAGATGGCCAGATGCATGACACAGCAGCACAGTGGCGTGGTGGCTTGTGTTTCTGCCTTGCAGCACTGGGGGTCCCTGGTTTGAATCCTGGACAGGATGCTATGTACAAGGAGTTTGCATGTTCTCCCTGTGCTTGCGTGCATTTCCTCTATGTAAACAGGTTTCCTCCCACACTCCAAAGACATGCTGGTAGGTTACTTGGCTCCTGTCTAAATTGGCCCTGTGTTTATGCATGTGAAATAGGGACCTTACATTGTAAGGGACTGATGTGAATGTACACCTAATGGTTAAGGTTTGTATGCATCAGCCTCCTATGACCATCCCTATGCTGGATATAAACACGTAAAAAAAAAAAATTGGGGGGGG
>NW_017306511.1:643335-663049 GCF_000935625.1 Nanorana parkeri
CAACCACTAGCTTTGGATTGAAATGACTACACATAATTGAATTGTACCTCCTCCATCAACATTGTGAAATGGTTCAGAGAGTACACCTTACGACGTGCGCACACCGGCCCGTTCCGCAGCTATCGGACGAGCAGGCTAGAAACCCGCCACGATGATCGCAAGTACGATCTGCCCGTCCAACGGCAGATCGTACGGGCTTTCAATAAGCATACGACCATCGCAAGACAAAAGTCTGGTGATGGTTGTAAGGTGTATGGGCACCTTTAGAGTGGTAGGATGACTTGACTGATTTAGGGGTTTTTTTCTATTAAAAGCTGGTGAAAGTGATATTAAAAGGTCAAAAGTTTTTTTTCAGCTATTTCAAATACTAACGCAATCACTTACAATGTTCTCCTTGATGTATAACATTTTATCTTCCTTCAGAATCAGCTGGTCCCCTGAGCACTGGTCCCGATATCCTGTTTTAGGGTGGCTCCTTTCCCGTGCAGGGTCCTATGGCGCCAGTAAGTTGTGGCACAGCAAGGCAAGCGCACCCCTGCTCCCCTCTCCAAACTAATAGATGGTCAGCTGCTGGAGACTGTGACCTCATACTGGACAGCAAGTTCAGGGATGCCGAGCTGACAGAGTTGGAGCCAGCGGTTTGAAGACATGACGACTAAGTTCTTGGAGCAAAATGTAAAGAAATACTTTGCTGGGCAATATAGATTTGGTTTTTCTTGATTCAATATTGAAAAGACATTTGAGAGTTTAATACTATTTTAGGCTGCCTGAAAATTGCCATGCCTGTGCCAGCATTAGGCAGAAGATGTTTGAATTGAATGGTTTTGTCAAGAAGCCTATTCCAGGAAGTCTGCATAAGTGTCTGCCAGTGCACATGTGCCCGATCTGCAATGGCAGCTGCCATATTTCCCTCAGTACAACTGATGATGTGTGTAGATGAGAGGCCTGCTTGAAGCATTCATGGCAAGCAGCCGCACTGAACGCACAGCTGTTGGTGTGCACTGGGACAATCAATGCTGATACTCTGATCCAGACGCACTATCATGTTTACTTTTTTTTATGTTTAGAACTTTATTAACATGTCACAAATGACATTTCATTCAGTTCTCCCAGCCACAGCCCAATGCAATGCAGTTGTAGTGAATGCCGTATTTTTTCCAGTGCACACTACTACAGTGTAATGCTGGGAACTGGGCTGACTGTAAACAAGGCTCGCAGTGAAGTCGAAAGTTCCTGATCCGGGTCTTTCTTCCAGGCCAGTGACTCAGAGTATTAAAGTCATTGGATCACCATGGTAGCCGGACAACTAGCATTTTCAGGACGCCAGCAATGGCAGCCGCCATGTTCCCCTCAGTAAAATGATAATGTGTGTAGATGAGAGGCCTGCTTAAAGCATTCACGGCAACCATTTGCTCTGAATGCACAGCTACTGGTTGGCGCTGGAAGAATCAGTGCTGATGCGCTGATCCAGGCGCATTGTGCCGTTTACTTTTTTTATTTTTAGAACTTTATTAACATGTCACAAATGACATTTTATAGCGTTTTACCAGCCCAGTGCAGAGCAATGCAGTTGTAGTGAATGCCATCTTTTTTTCCAGTGCACACTACTACAGTGTAATGATGTGCCCAAGCCCGTGCAAAACTGTGACTGATACCCTCCCGACCCATTCAGGTACCTGCCCAACAGCTACACACCACGAAGTGGTGGGGAATGCCCCTGCTGCAACTGATTGTGCTGGGAGGGTATCAGTCGCAGTTTTGTGCGGATGAACTAAGGGGAACTGGGTTCACACCAAGCCCCTGCACATCATATACACACACACACACACACACACACACACACACACACACCAATATTAACATGTCCAGGTTTCAAGTATGGCTTAAACATATAGCTAAGGCACCACATAGAACAGGGGTAGGCAACTCCGGCCCTCCAGCTGTGCTATAACTACAAATCCCATCCTGCATCTTCCTCCGGGAGTCATGCCTGTAACTGTCAGTCTTGCAATACCTCATGGGACTTGTAGTTCCACAACAGCTGGAGGACTGGAGTTGCCCACCCCTGACATAGAATATACCTTCCTATTATTGTTGAGCTTGATGTAGTCATAGTTATGGACGTCCACATGCAGAGGCAGCACAAGTCCCAGCATGCCTCCTGATCTGCTGGGACTTGTCTTATTACACCCGGGGTGAACATGCTGCTCCCGTCCCCCATGTATGATTACAGACACCTTTTTAAACAAGGTAATGCAAGATGATGTGTAAAGTGCAGACTTCTACAGCAGTCAGCCAGAAATACCCTCCGGGGGGGGGGGGGAATTTACTAAGACTGGAGAAGAGAAAACTTGGAGCAGTTACCCATGGCAACCAAGCAGACCCTATCATTCACTCTCAAAGCTCAACTGAACAAGCAGATTGGTTACCATACACAGGTGCTCCAGTTTTACGCCTCCTCCCCCCCATGTCTAGTAAATTGATATCTGTTTGCTATGGGTTACTGCACAATCTATGACATCTGTGTCCAGGACTACTTCTCTTCCCCGTGCACAGCTCATACTCATCATGGCACACTTCACACAGCAGACAAAAGATGCTCGATGCAGCCTGCACCTCCCAGATTTGTGATGAGGATGGGGATGGGGATGATGGCAGGCACCCCCTTCTCTTTCCTCACCAGGGTCTTGGCCACGTTGCCTCTTTGGGTGATGTTCTTGCTGTGCTTTTCATTAGCCATTCGGATCCTCTGCTTGGCCACCATGGTTTGTAGGAGAGGCTCTCCGGTGAGAGCACAGAGTGGCGATCCCCTGCACGTTAGCCAAACACCATGAACAGCTCACACAGCCCAGCTGTCAAGAGGCGTCATGACGTCAGCGGCACCTGTGCCTCACTCCTCCTGTCTGTGTCCCTCCATCCTCCTCACTAAGGTACATGCTGGAGTGGAGGTCCCCACAGGGTGGAAGTGACGTCAGGAGAAGGGAGGAGGAAGACAGATCGGGGGGGATTTATCACTGTCTGCTTCAGTACTAGGCTTCTCATTTACACGGATCAACACCTGTCGTGTCATGGCTGGCACCCCGGCATCCCTGTGTACGTGCACTCCATACCTGGCTGCTCCGCTCTGTTATCCACACATTGCTGCATGCATTCTGCGTGAATTACTAAAGGCACATAGGCTGTTCAGGGGATAATGAGGTGCACATTCTCTTTGTATAGAATACCAGACCATGGGTGAACCTTTTATCAGGAGGCCCCCCTTCATATCAGGAGCCTCCCTTTCACACCAGGAGCCCATTTTTCACATCAGGAGCCCATCTTCATATCAGGTGCCCCCCTTCATATCAGGAGCCCCCCTTTCACATCAGGAGCCCATCTTCATATCAGGAGCCCCCTTCATATCAGGAGCCCATATTAATATCAGGAGCACCCCCTTTCACATCAGGAGCCCATCTTTCACACCAGGAGCCCCCCTTTTCACATCAGGAGCCTATCTTTATATCAGTAGTGTCCCTTTCACATCAGGAGCCCCCCTTTAACATCAGGAACCCCCCTTCATATCAATCGACCCCCTTCAACATCAGGAGTCCCCTTCATATCAGAAACCCTCCTTCTTATCAGGATCCCACCTTTATATTAGGAACCCCCACACCCCCCTCTTATCAGGAGCCCATCTTTATATCAGGAGCCCCCCTTCTCATCAGGGGCAGCTAGTGAACAATGTGGATTTTTATTAGGGACCAGTTATAAGTACGCTCATCTAAAGGGATGCTAGGGAGGCCCATTCCTTTATAGTACCATATTTATGTGCCTTCTCTTCTTCACTTGCATCCCAGCACTTCATTTCTTGTCCCGGGGTCCTTCAGCAAAGCCAGCAGTGCTGGATGCCGTCGGTGCCATGATGATGGAGGAGCTATTTTGGTGCCATGATATCCAAGTATAAGTCAATACCTGGGAATGGGAAGCAAGCTGTCGGTTTCCATAGCAATGATACTCACTGGGAAGCACGCAATGAATGATAGATATGTGGGGTGCTGCGATTGGATGGTGAATGTCACCAGGGGTGTTATGATAGGTTAAGCACATTTGTGCTTGTTGTCCCTTTGAAACTTGAGTTCTTTTTCTTTTTTTTTACATATCTGGTAACATGCTGATGTCTATTGTGCACATTGATTTGGTTTTAGTGCCTGTTAACTAAACAGAGAGAGGAAGATCTATCAAAACTGGAGCACACAGAATCTAGAGCAGCTGGCCATGGCGACCAATCAGCTTCTATCTTTATTTTCAAAGCTTAACCGAACAACCTGAAGAGAGAAGCTGATTAATGAGGGGAATTTATCAAAATCTGGAGCAGATTTGCACTGCACCCAATCAGCTTATCTCTCTTTTTCAAATCTCACCTGAACAAACTGAAGAGAGATGCTGATTGGTTGCCATGGGCAAATGCTCCAGATTCTGTCTGCTCCAGTTTTGATAAATCCCCCCCTCTGTCTGCTCAAGTTTGTGACAGCTCTGGCCTGGGTGGTCAATAGCCAAGTACTGACACCTAACACCTAGGACAAAGTAGGTATTGGTGAAGCCTTGGACAGGGTCGTATTTCCATTTTGGGCACCTGTAGACATGAATGGAAATCTGTGTAGCCTGGGCTGGTGCCCTTGACTGCTGCAGGACCTGCCATCTTTGACATATGTAGAGAAGGACCCGGGCGTCGCATAAGGCTGCCCTAAATGCATGTCCGCATTAGATTGGCGTTTTACAGGAAGACCTACGTAGCGCCGGGGTCCTTTAGTTGCTGATGGTCTTGGAGCAGGAGGGTATATTTTGTGCAGAATGCACCCTCCTTGCTATTGCCGGCATTGTATCTTGAAACAACACCGGGAATTAGGCATTGAAGGTACCTGCACGGCACCCCTCTATGGAGTGCGTCTGTAGGCATGTGCCTAGTCTCTGCTTAATGGTAAATCCGGCCCTAGCCCTGGACTCAGACATACAGTATGTGTGATCTCCAGTCTCAAGAGGCAGCTCCCTATAATCCAGGTTATCCTATTGGTCCCCAAAGCAATCCAAAGACATGGGAAGGATGAGAGAGCCACATATACTGTATACAGGTGTATTAAACCTTGATAAAAAGTCAGTAGGTAGCCTATTGACATCTTATCAAGATTAATACATCTGTATTGGACCAACTGTATATTTGTGGCTTGCTCATCGCACTTGCTTTGGACTAAGACATAGAGGAAGGAGAGTGAGTCCAGGGCTCCTGCGTAGTAGTATAAGGTTTTTCTTTTTCCTCCAAACAGAGCAGCAGGGGAGAGAAGGAAAGGTGAGTATGAGCTGCAGCAGTGGCCAGCATTAAAGTAAACCTGTTGTTTTGTACGGCATGAGCAAGCCACCATTTCACCTTAAAGGAATGAGCTGTCACCTCTGATGACACCACAAGCTTGAGCAGGGTGCTGTAAAAAAACATACCAGCGTGGGGGGACAGCGGCCGGGAACATCGAGGCGGGTCTCTGTATCAGCTGGCTGCTGCTGGGTCCTCGCAGCTGAGGTAACGAAGGGAAGGGGGAGGAGTCCGGTGACGTCACGGACATCGACGTCACCGGACTCCTCCCCCTTCCCTTCGTTAGCCGACAGAGCCACTCGGGGAGGGGGGGAGGAGTCCGGTGACGTCGATGTCCGTGACGTCACCGGATCTCCGACGGAAGCCGGCGG
Organism: Nanorana parkeri; assembly: GCF_000935625.1. Taxonomy (NCBI): domain Eukaryota; kingdom Metazoa; phylum Chordata; class Amphibia; order Anura; family Dicroglossidae; genus Nanorana; species Nanorana parkeri. The sequence continues at coordinate 649,048 of NW_017306511.1, forward strand.
AGAGGTGAGTACTTTGATCGATCAAAATTATTTTGATCGATCAAAGAAATAACGATTAATCGACGGATTAATCGTTAATTTCCGCACCCCTACTATAAACCATAATAAAAATTTGCTAGTACTTCTCATAAAATGTGTACAAATAGAAAATCCTGTGTTAAATCTCACAAGTAATGTACAACTCCCTCTTTTGTTGTTTCTTTTTTCATTGATTACTGTCCCCCAGAGCAGTACCCGGACCCCCATACACCTTTTATGGCCAATAACTTGCATATAAGCACTCTTAAAGGGGACAATCTTTTTCGAAAGTTCGACCCCCGTTGACTTGCATTAGGTTCGAGTTCGCATTCAAACTTTTCGGCCGTTCGGGTGTTTGAATCCGAACCGAACACAGGGGTGTTCGGCCCATCACTACTCACAACCCACCTATGACCATCACGGGCAGGACATGTCTGTTCTATCTAGATAGTGAACATGTAATATTGTAGACCAGAAAAAACAGCGGAGGACACTTTTCCCAACCACCCCTCAGCCTGTACTCCCCTGTTCCCCAGAATCCAACTTGATTCCTCAATGGGCTGTAATACCTGGGCTGTAATACCCAGGTGTCAGAATCAATGTCCCATTTGGTGAACATAAGTTCCCTCAGAGGTTTTATCCTATAGAGCCTAGTAGTTGCTTGTTATACTGTCTACAAAAGGTACTGTATTTGTTGTTCAGCATTATGAATAATGAAGATATTTATTTCCTTTTAATTCCATTATATCTATGTGCGACAACTGCAAAAAAATAAAGAATTGGAATTGTGATCCTGTCAGTACACACAGACTGTGGGAACACACTTCTTTTGATGTCCTTTCTAATTCACGGAACTTCGGCCCCAAGATTTGGATCACTGTTAACGTTTGCTGTGTTACCTAAGTATCATTCTTTTCAATAGGTTACAAAACTACTTTGTGGGGAACAATTGTCTACTCTGAAATGGGGCAGATACATTTCTCAAGCCGACCTTCAGCGTGAAAGGGAAACAAAAAAAAGTGGGCACTATCCATTTACAGAGTTAAAGGTGCAAAACCTGACTCTTGAATCATTGATAAGGCGGGTTTCTTAGCAACCGCATTCAGCTAACAGTGATAATAGCAATATAAACTCAGCCACTTAGCCTGACTGTTCTGTGAAAACCTTGGCAGACCATTGTGCTTGAATATTTTATATCTTGTGTGTTGTGAGAACTACTTGCAGAACATAAACATAGTGGTGTTTGATCCCGCCAGTGCAAAATGAATTGTATTTTATTTCTGAGATTGCCAGAAATATACATGAACAAAAAATATTTTAATTTCAATGAATATTTTGATGAACGTTGAAAGGGTAGTTATGGGTGGATTACTACCCTTGACCTCTCTTAGCTCTTGTGGACACCACCAAAGAAACATTTGTACCTTGGTTCCCATTGGTACTCACCAGTGATTGCCATTACAAGGAGAACTCACCAGTGCTTTGTTACGCCTAGTGATAGTGCATTGGCCATGGCTTAGGAAAGGTGCAGAAAGGTGATGGGTAAGTTTCACAAAGGGTACCTGTCAGGAGTTCTGATGAGGTTGTATGCCATCTTACCTTGCAGCATGCCGTTCCCTGCACACCATGCCAAGCTTTGGGGCAGTGTGGGGAGTGAGGGATGCAACTTTAGCAGTAGAGTGATCCAGTCGCACCACCAACCCCTCCTCACTAATGCCCATTCGCAAAATGTCGTTTCAAATGATTTTTCAAAGAATACAAGGCATTCTGTGATTGGAGGAGGAGAGGAGGGGGCAGGCATGTGACATAATCTCTCCTCCTCCAATGTCACATCCTTCCCCCTTCTCTCCTCCTCCAATCACAGAATGCTTTGTATTCATTTATGCATTCATTCATTTCAACATTTATCCCAAAAAGGGGAAAAAAACTGGTGCTGTAACTGCTTAAAAAGTGTTAGCTTCTATTGAGATTTGTGTGTTAGTAAAGGCCATCTAACACTTTCCTCTCCACAGGGTGATCATGTTGTTGTCCACGGGTGACTCCATTGCTCCTCCATAGAGCGGAGTCACCCTGAAACAGAAAGTGTGTTACTGGCCATATTACCAGGTGAAAAACAAAGGAAAAAAGCCTAAAAAATTTAAACTAATACAGACACCTCATTTAAGTTTTGGTAAGATGTCATATATTAAATTTTTGTTTTTGGGTTTAGATACACTTCAAGTATATCTGCTTCCATTATTAACTTTCATCCCACAGTGCACCCTTCACCAGTACACCCACACCACTCACTGGATTGTTGTTGACCTTAAATTTATCTGAAAGCAAGCTGCCCTGTCTGGTGTTGGGTGTGTTCAGGAGTTCACTCTCCATCTTGGTATCCTTTGGAACTACCCTCTAGCTTCTCCCACCACTGCAGCCCCGTTCTGATACTTGGGTGATAATGCTGGTAGCACTTCCCACCCACCACAATACATTGCCTGGCCAAAGTCACCTATGTAAATTTAAAGTGTATCTAGAGCCAAAATCCTCCCAGTTCAAAAAGATGAAAAGAACCCATTGTTTCATATAATCATTTGCAGGATTACAGGATTATCTTTTTTTATTTGTATTATTTTGTCCTTTTCACTGGCGCCATACTTGTTTGTAGTATTTGGCATGTATGGACACTACATATCCATACAGCCGACATACATGAAATTGCATGATTATGTAGCTCTTTAAATGGCACAATTAACAATCATTATTTGTGCCATTTAAAGAGTTGCACAATCATGCAATTTCATTTATGTCGGCTGTATGCGATTGTAGACAATTACAAAGCGATTTTTTTCAGAAAATCAAAAGGTCAAGGGTTGTATATCCCTTTCCCTGCTGTAGGAGTATTGTAGAGAAAGCTTTTGTGAGAGAAATGTCAAGGCTGTCATTGCGGTCTTTGTCTTTTGCGAAGCTGTAAACAATAAAAGCACTAGGCAAAAAAAATCATTTGAATATAGTACAACTTGCTATTAATTGCTTCCTCTCCTTGAAAATATTGAGCTAAAAAATAGTTGTTATTTTGTGAATGCAATTCATTTGAAGCATGTATTACTGTCATGTGATTGATCACTTGAACTTTTATTCAGTATTACAGCATATGTATTTTATTTTTATTGCAAGCAGTGTAATCACGTGCAGTTTCACTACTTGTAAGCCTCTTGCAGTTCCAAAACAACAGAGCTCAAACTGTCAGAGGAAGAAGCAGCACTAGGGAGCCAATCAGTTAATGTGCTGACAAGGAGCATGCTGATAGGAAGAGAAAGCAGAGTGACAGAGAGATAAGCTCATCATTCTGCTGCTTTTCCTTCACTGTCCAATCACAGGCTGGGTACTGGTCCCTGACAACCTGGGTTCAGAGGAAATAGGTTGAATGATGGCCATCCATCAACCTTGAAAGCTGAAAATATCTAGTGTCAGAAAAAAATGCACTGCAACAGCTCCAGATTAAAGGTGAGTACTGCAGCAACAACAGCCTTTTTATTTTCAGGTCTATTCACTAAAGGGCGTAGAGTTTGGAGAAGGCAGGAGAAGTGAACCATCTAGGACAACATAGCTGATTTGGAAAAATTCTCCAATTCAGCTCACTTTCCAGTTCAGTTATGTTGTCCTAGATTGTTCACTTCTACTGCCTTCTCCAAACTCTTCACTCTTAAGTGAATAGACCTGTTTATCTTTTAATGGCTTTATATTTAATCAGGATTTCTGCTTTAAACCAAATATCTGGATGTAGTTTTCATTTTAGTCCTCTCAATCCACTAAAAAAAAAAAAAAAGCATGCTACAATTGATGTTGGCATGGTCAAATTAGAGTTCTAATTCACTGTAATGACTCCTTCACAAAAATGTACCACCTACACTCCCTTATTTACTGATTAAAGTTCCCTCAGGACCCATTCACACCAATTTTGGAAGGTAATTGTAAGTCAATTAAGGGTCTCTTGCACCTTCCATTTTTTTTTCCAATCCGTTGAGTTGCGATCTGTTTTCAATGGATGCTAACACAAGGGCATGGAAGAATGAATGGGTGTAAATGGGACCATTGCGATGCGTTACACCCACTCATGTTTTAAGATTCTTGCATTGCAGGAGTTGAGATTAGGATTGGTTATACTTCAAGCACCTCCCATCCCTTCCATCCATAGCCTAACCATCCACCCATAACTTACACCCACTCATGTTTTGGGTTACGTTCCGTTGACATCCGTTGGTGTCAATGGGGCCTTAATGCTAGCAATAAGGGCAGGTTCACACCATTTTCTGGACCAGATCTGTAACGCAGTGCATTGCGTTTTGCCACGTTTTACAGCGTTTTTACCGCAATTGTGAGGTTTTATTTTTAGCTTAAAATGGTCTTGCAGGTGCATTCCAGTGCGTTTGGATGCATTTCTATGCGTTCCAGTGCATTCCAGACCAGACAAAATAAGACAAGCAGTATTTTTCTGGTCTGGTCTGGAATGGACTGCGCTGGTGGGAACAGATGCCAGAAATAGCATAGGGATACATTAGGGTGCATTTTGGGTCCGGAAACAATCTGGTCTGGTCTGAAGATGATTTGGATATGGTGTGAATGGGCCCTTAATGTACTGTTACAGGACTTGTTTTGTTACGCTTAGGATCCAGGTATCTGTTTAAACTGATTGGCCCTGAAAATGAAAAAAGGTTTCGGAAGGTGTGAACTCTTCATTCACATCAAAGCATGCAAAGGTACATGCTTAGCATCTGAATGTTTAATCTTCTTTTGCAACCTGTTCATTCATACCAGAGAAAGTAAGCTGTCTGCACTTCTACTACATCAGTAGGAAGAATTATTTTAATCCTGGATATTATGTCATGACTTTGACAGCCGATTTTAGCACTGCCGTCTCATGCCTTCCTGCAGGATGTACAAGGAAGTGAGCTCCAGGATTACAGTACAAGTTAAGCCACTTCGAATACATTTACATTCAAACATTTTACTAGAGTTTCATCCATGTTGCTGCTAGAAAACCTAAATGGGACTGAATTTTCTGCAATAGTTTGATGCATCTCCACTTATATAGAATGAATGTTCTCTTTTTTTGGAATAGATATGGTAGCTCTCACTACTGAAGCACCCTAGAATTTCTAGATTTCTCCAGCTGTTTGAATGCCCAATGGCTGCTTTGCTAAACTTTGTTCAATTTGGAAACCTGGGTGTCCATATGTCATTCATTTTGGACATTACAATGCATGTAACCAGTGATCTATAAAGTGGCAAAATTATAGACTTGTCTCTGCAATAAATCCCCTTCTTAATACAGGACAGGACTCTATTGCTTTGTTTACAGCAGTCTGGCACTGCAAGCTATTAGTCAATCTGTGGTCTACTCCTGTAATGTTAAACTGTCTAGGTCCGTTTCTATTACCCTCCCGATTTTGGTTTCATCAGCAAACACTGAAACATTGCTATTCACACCCTCCCCGATGTCGTTAATAAATAGGATGAGCAGCATGGGGCAGGGGCGTACTCACCTGGATGGGATGACGCGGACATCGGCCTGGAAAGTGGACGGCGTGTGCAGACGGCGTTGATTTAAGGTGAGTCTGTAAGCCCGCGAAGCGGCGTGTCAGTCCGCGTGGCGGGCTGGTGCTGTCGGAAAGAAGCGCAGTGTCAGTGGGAATCCAGATGTTAGAATGACAGTGCAGGATCAATAAGAGCACAAGCTGACACTGGGTATTATAGCCACAACTGAAGAGGGATGGGCATGAGATCAGTAGGAGAGACGCCAGACTTGCTCCTGAGGTCTATTCCAGTACCAGGCACTTCCAGCAGCTTATCTGGTTCTCCTCCTCAATCAGGCCTCCAGACTTGAGGCCTTGGCAACATTTCCCGTACTATAGCATTCCCACTCCCAAGCCAAGCCTTGGAGCAGACTGGACTAAGACTGAGCACATGGCAATTCCCCTGAGTGTATATGCACTTCCCCAGCATGCACTACTGGCCATGAAATTCCCAATGATTGGCTGGTGAGAAAAACACACTCATAATGTTCCCCCATTGGCGGTCCCACACTGCAGCAGGGTCACACCCCACTCAGGCAGGTACATTCAATAACAGAACACCTGGAATTAACCAGATAAATGCCAACTCTAATTCTACAGCTCTGACAACACTACATTTCTAGTAGCCACTCCACCATTAATTATTTTCTAGATTTCTGCATGAATGGCTCCTAAATATGACCTTTATCAAAGACTTAATAAAGAAAGACAATTAAAAAATACATACAGTATATTACATTGCCATATGTTTATTGCACAAATTAAATAAAGGTAATTGATGGAAATGGTAAGGACACCTCTATGATAATGTCAGGAGTTACTATCACAGTGGATCTATGTTTTCAATCCCTTTTTTAGTATGCCTGTGAATTTGTGGCCAGTGCAGTTTTTTGGTAATAGTTCATAAGGTGTGCTATTGTACCCCTCCTACTGAATACAATTGAGCCTATCCATTAAAGGGTCAGTCCTCCCAAAAATAATATCACCATTAAAAGATGGTCCCCGTATGTTGAGTCAACCTCTGGCCTCTATACAGGGAAGACCCCTGAAAATGGATCCCTGGGTAATACTATTTCATAATAGCGAAGGGTCACTGTCAGGATATAAAAAGTCTATCACATGCCACCTGCTGAACTCAGCTAAATGCCTGATACCAGCTCTCTGGAAGCGCGTAGAACCCCCTTCAATAAAGGATTGGTTTATAAAAACAAACTATATATGCTCAATGGAAGAACTGACCTTTAGTAGCCAAAACATGTACTCACTATTTTGTAAAATATGGCAGGGTTGGTTTATATATAAGAACTCAGAAGAATATGTAGACGCCATGTCCTCATCTCCCCATCGATTATAGGGCCTGTCCCTTACTATATTACACTATGGGATAATTTCAGACACTTATTAAGGATAAAAAGAGAGGGAAGGAATAGGATGCTATAGTATATATGGTTTTTTTTTTTTCGTTTCTTTTTTTTTTTCGTTTTCTTTCTTCTTTATTACATTAGGAATAAGCTGCACCCACTGGGCTATGACCCAGAACGAAAGCACATATAGAGGGGAAGCCTCTGCTCAATTTCAAATGTTTGACTGGCTTATTGTTTTTGATATCACCATTATTAAACACTATTGTATCATAAGTACAGCACATAGAAAACAGACTTGGAACCTTAATCAATAATTCACGATAGAGGAGGGAAGAAAGGAGATAGTGATCAATATTATAATTATATCTCTCACATCACAGGCAGCTAATTAGGTAAGATAAGTAACATAGTTATACCCAGGCACATTTTACAGTACCTCATATGTAGATATATATTAGAACACTTTTGATTGTTTTACACGATATATAACGAGTGAAGTATTGGAATTAACGCTCACAAAAGACTTAAACTGTAAGAATAAGAATAACACAAAAGAAGTTCAACGTAATAGTTAATAGTAAACTAATTGAAAAATACAGACACCGCCACCAGAGGGAAAATGGGAGGGAGGGCACCATGCGGTTTATGTCTGGGTTATGACTTTGTGGGAAAAGCATGGATGTTAGAAGGGATTAACTTAATGTCAAGTTATGTTTTTGTTTTATTGTTAATTGTCTTTGAGTAGTGGTAATGTGGCGGATTGTGAAATAATAATAAGTATATTTATAACAACCTCTGGCTTTTTATGTCTAAGATACTTCAACAATGAGGTCCCTCTGTCATAGCTTCTGTCCACCTGAGGGTTTGATATGAGCGGTGTGCCTCAGGGTTCTGTGCTGGGTCCCATATTGTTCAACTTATTTATTAATGACATCGGGGAGGGTGTTAACAGCGATATTTCCGTGTTTGCGGATGACACCAAAATAGGGAGGGTAATAGACACGGACTTAGACACTATAACATTACAGGAGGACCTGGATAAAATAGGGGAGTGGGCATTAATGTGGCAGATGAGGTTTAATGTCGATAAATGCAAAGTAATGCACTTTGGAATTAAAAATAAACAAATGGGTTATACAATTATGGGTATGCCGCTGGGGAAGTCAGAAATGGAGAAGGATTTGGGGGTCATTGTAGACCACAAACTGAAAGGTAGTTTGCAGTGCCAGGCTGCTGTAAACAAAGCTAGCAGGGTCTTGTCCTGTATTAAAAAGGGGATGTATTGCAGGGACAAGTCTATAATTTTGCCACTTTATAGATCATTGGTTCGACCTCATCTGGAGTACGCGGTCCAGTTCTGGTCACCAGTACTAAGAAAAGATGTCCTTGAGTTGGAAAAAGTCCAGCGAAGGGCAACCAAACTAATTAGGGGTATGGAGGACCAGAGCTACGAGACGAGGCTACTAAATTTAAACATGTTCACATTAGAGGTGAGGAGATTAAGGGGGGATATGATTTCCATGTACAAAATGTTTAATGGTGGTAGCAACATTAGCGATAAACTGTTTAAAATTAACTCCGTTACAAAAACTAGAGGCCATCACCTAAAATTGGTGGAAAAAAAATTCCAGCACAAGGGGCGAAAGGGGTTCTTCACAGTAAGATCAGTTAGGGTCTGGAACTCACTGCCACAGGCGGTGATTTCAGCAAATAATGTGGAATTGTTCAAGAAACTTTTGGACGATTTCTTAAGGGACCGTAATATACAGGGGTACGGGTACTCCTAGAATGAGATCCTAATAGGTTGGACTTGATGGACTAATGTCTTTATTCAACCTCAAATACTATATATGTTACCACTCATCTTGCATGTTTATTGTGTTGCATTTTCTAAAATATAAAATAATTTTAAAAAACACAAGTGAAAATTTCTTACCAATAGAGTCCCCGACATACAGTATATTAGAAGATTGAAACATCACGCCAATTAAAATATTCCAGACACAACTTTATTCAATTGGTTCAGGGGACATTCAAGTAAAATGGCCACTCTACTTGAATTTCCCCTGACCCTAATGGAATAAGGTTGTGTCTAGACTATATTAATTGGTGTGACTCTTCAAGTCCTACATCTACTGTGACAGTCCGTGAACCCATCGCACTCCTGACCTCTTATTCCATATTAATTAAAGTCGGTGCAGCAGTGATCTCGAGGAAGGGGATCCTGCGAGACCCCTAAACGTTGCACTGAGTGTGATTATGCTGCATTTTTGTCAATAAAAAGACACATCTGTATTGCAACTGGAGTGCCGATGTCCATACTTCTCTTTCTACATCTACTGTGTTCACTGTCAAGCCAAGGATAAAGTGGAGATCCTTTGGCTTGTTTAAGTTGTCTACCTGTTAGTCATATAACCCATATTCACATCACTTTACCACTATTGGATAAGAAACACCGACAGAATAACCACAAGGGTCAAGCGTTTTCTCTCCACTTCCAATTGTTTTAGAAAATGTCGAGTGATTTACCTCTGCAGCATCTACCAAAAACTGGGTGAACTGATCCTTCAAATACTTCTCTGCAGCAGTAAAGGTTTTTTTGTACGTTAGGCGATCGTCTTATAGATTATTCTATATATATTCATACAATATTGAAAGAAGTCAAACCATAGCAATGCTGCCAGTTTATTACCACCACAGGATGTTTTGCTAAAAATAACAATTAAATCTTCATTTGCATGGTAATTAGCATGGAGATTTAGATTGCCGTCTACTTGTTGAATCTCATTGTAATAATCCTACATGAGATGACAGTTTAACAGATGAAAGAGGAGTCGGGGATTCAGGAAGGATCAACCACTTTAAACAGCATTAAACTAAAGAGGATTTTATCATACTTCAGAGAAGAGGTTTATATAGTTATCTATTTCTAATTTTGTCTCATTTATTGCCTTTGAATTGCCAGTGACGACAGACATAATCTAGCAAATACTTATCCTTGTGAAACACATGTGAAGTATTACAGTATGCAGTGTTTAATATAAATGGAGTTAAGACAGAGCTTAAAGAACGTCACTGATGTCAACAATGCTTACAATGCCGGGATTTCTGCTGCTGTGTTTAGCTATTTCTTTTAAGGTTTGAATGTAGAGCGTATAATGCCTTATCACTTATTTAACAAAAGCTACAACAGACATCAGAGTGTGGTCAGCATGATTGAATTGCCTTAAAGTAGTATTAAACTATCAAACTTTTTCAATAATGATCAAACACATATACATTGCCCAGCAAAACATTGCTTTACATTTTTACCCAATCATGTTTCTGAATAGCTGCTTCCAAGTCAGCTTCCTGATCTTCCTGTCTAGTACAAGATCACAAAAGGACAGAAAAGACTCCAGCAACTGTTTATCTACTAGCTTGAAGAAAGTAGGAGGAAGGAGGAGGGTGCCGGGGGGATGGAAGTAGCTTGATTTGCTGTGTCTGTGTGTTTGTCGAACCGAAGGGCTGCTGTACGGGCTATTCACTATAGCCCGTAGAGCAGCCGAAGGCGGCCAAGCAGCTCAGCCGAGCCGAAGGCATATGCTTCAGCTAGACTGAGCCGAAGTAACAGCCCAAGCGGGGCAAACAGCCTGCCGAAGGCCGGCCTTTCGCCCCGCAAATCATAGCTGGGGCGGAGCCAGCCATGATCTCATGTCTGGCTCCGCCCAGTTGTAATGACGGCTCAGCCTCGCCAAATGACCCGGGGACGCTGAACTGTCATTAAACAATAACAACTGGGCGGAGAAGACTCTAGCAGGTATCGACCAATAGGAAACAGTTGGGCAGAGCTAGATGTGCGAGCCCGGGACCAGCATGCTGGCTCTGTAAATGGGATCAGAGGGAGATCGGTACACGATCTCCCTCCGGTCCCCTCTCCGGTGTCAGAATGCGGAAGTGATGTATATTACATCACTTCCGCATTCTTGTGTCACTCTCCACCTTCAGAAGCTGGAGAGAAGCTGATAAAGCAGATCTCTGCTTCATCAGCTTCTTTGGGGGTCCCTAGGTGACATTAGGGGTCTTGGAGACCCCTGATGTCTCCATAAAGAGGACCTGTCACATCTCGTTGCTATCACATAGAGGATTTCTTAGCCCCCTATGTGATAGCAATAAACTTAAGTGGAAAAAAAAATAAAAATTAAAGTTGTAAAAAAAAGATGAGCTATACCGCTCATCTTTTTTTCATCTCAGCTTTTGAAGCGTCGCCTATGGTCAATTTTGGGCATGGTAGTTTTTTGCGATTTCGCGGGTGCATGCAATTTTAAATATTGACATGTTTGGTTTCTATTCACCCGACGTGACCCCGTTTTGGTTGGGTAATAATAATTGTATTATAACATAATGTAAAAAATACTTTTTCTTTTCAAACTTTTCAGTAATTTTTTGTGAATATAGTAAAAAATAAAAACCCCAGTGGTGATTAAATACCACCAAACGAAAGCTCTATCTGTCCTCAAAAAATGGTATAAAATAATTTCAGTACAACGTTGCATGACGGAATAAATGTCAGTCAAAGTACTGCAGCGTTAAATAGTGAAACATGGCCTGGTCAGGAAGGGGTGTAAACACCTGGTCAGCAAGTGATTAGAAAGGAGCAATACGCTTATGAATTTTAAAATGCAATTATAAAGATGTGTTTTTATTTGGAGATGGTGCTGCAATTTCTACTACTCACAGGAAGTGTTTAACTGCAGGTGCAGAGGTCACTGGTGGTAAAGAGTACTTTTTTATTATTCTTGTCCGAAGAGTGATCATTTCGGTTGAATGATGTCTTTTGAACATTTAAGAGCTGAGGGTCTGCTTAATTTGTTCTACAGACAGTATAAATTAATCTATTGACTTATCTTTGATTCTGAACCTCAAATGTGTACATCTTAAAAATTTATATTGTCTGCAGGGCCGGCGCTAGCGCAAGGCAACATGGGCACTTGCCTTACGGCGCCAGGGAGCAGGGCGGAAAATTGGCAGTGACAGTCGCCCGATCGAGACCAGTGTGTGGGCTGCCGCTGCGGGCGGGCGGCATCTGAAGGACGAGTCCCCGCCGGCCGCAGCGGCGCTGACCTGTGCAGTCTCACGTCGGTCTCAGTGACAGTCTCACTGTCCCTGGCTACGTCCTCCTACGTCAGTGAGTGACGTACTGCGGCTTCTCCTTGCCCTCCGCTTTCTCTCCGACATGCTTCTCAGCGTACGACGTCGCTAAGATGCGACTCGTAGTGCAGGCCGTGGCTGATGACGTCAGGACCAATCAGAGGCGGGTGCACGCTTCTCGTCTAGCGATGGGAACCTGAGAGCCTGCAGTACGTCAACTTACTGAATGCGGGGGATCACCGAGCCTGGACCTAGGCACCTCTAGTTACCATGGTAACGACCTGCTGCTGTGTTAGGGGAGAAGTAGAGCAGTTACCCAGAGCAACCACTCAGGTTTTTTTTTAAGCTGGATTGGTTGTTGAACACTTATCTGACTTTTGGTCCGTGTTTTGTCCATGAGCTTCACAGAGTGTTTTTGTAGCTGACCTCCAGGCTGGGTCATTCTCTGACCCCGAACGCAGACAGATTGCATCCAGGACCAGTCATCTGTCCTCAGCTGCTAGTGGCCCCTGGATGTGCAGGGACATGCGGACAGTGGTGGCTCTGGTCATGATGACCCACCCCAGACCAGACACATCGGACTCGTATCGGGGATCGGGAGCTGGCTGAAGTGGGAGCGGTATGTAATGTAATGTAATGTGCACGTGGTATGCTGCATTGTATTGTATTATTTTGTATTGTGTATTGACAATACACAATACAATATACAATGCACAATACAATGCACAATACAATATTGTATTGTGCATTGTATAATATATTGTGTAAAGTGTATTGTATTGTGCTTTGTATATTGTATGGTGTATTGTATTGTGCATTGTATAATACAGCGGGTGTCAGTAGATAGGGTGCAGATCTTACCATGGTAGTATAAATATAGCAAAGAATTCAAGTCACTCCAGTAGTGTTTTCCTAATCAGTCTGAATATAAGAATGTGATCAGCCAGGGGAACATATAGAGTTACCACTTCTTACTGTTCTCAAATGTTCAGTTCAACCAAGGATGATCATAGACTTACAGATATCTTCCCAAGAATGACAGCCAATACGATATTCCAGTACTTGCTTACAGTGGCGTCACAAGGGGGGTGCGGCCCGTACCCGGGTGACACCATTGGAGGGGTGACACCAAAATGACTCACAGTCATTTTGGTGTCACCCCCGTCTCTGAAAAGTCACTACGCCCAAAGAAGTACATGTACTTCTTTGGGGCGTTTTGGTCGGGCGTTTCCATTTCAGATACAGTTAAGTAGCCCTCGGAAAAGCTCGTTTGTCGCACGTTTTTTTTACCGCGAATGTGCGACAAACGCGCATATGCAATATGCCTAGGTGTGAACCCAGCCTAAGAATTACAGGCCTACAATATAAAACAACAAATTGCCATGAAAAACAAACACACACAAAAATACGCACACATAGAAATACACAGAAATACACACGCATAGAAATATTCACACACAGAAATATGCACACACATAGAAATACACACAAACAGAAATACACACAGAAATATACACACACACATAGAAATACACACAAACAGAAATACACACACATAGAAATACACACACACAGAAATACGCACACACATAGAAATACACACAAACAGAAATACACACACATAAAAATACACACACACAGAAATACGCACACACATAGAAATACACACAAACAGAAATACACACAGAAATATACACAAACAGAAATACACACACATAGAAATACACACACACAGAAATACGCACACACATAGAAATACACACAAACAGAAATACGCACACACATAGCAATACACACAAACAGAAATAGGCACACACATTGAAATACACACAAACAGAAATACGCACCCACATAGAAATATGCATAAACAGAAATATGCACACAAGCAAAAAAAAAACACACACACACACATTGAAATACTCACCTCCCCCCCCC
>NW_017306511.1:663097-708121 GCF_000935625.1 Nanorana parkeri
CCCACAACCAGAAATACCCACACTAATATACACACAATAAGGTCCCATTCACACCTGTAAGTTTAGGTGCAATTAGGTTTTCCTGCGTCACGAACTTGCATTTTCCTGCAGCAGGAATCCCTAATCTGGCGCTTGCAAGCGGCAGCTGTCACCTGTTAATGATCAGGTGACGGCCGCTGCACATAAACGCCAGCACACCACATGTAATGGTATGTGATATGATTACATTAGGTTAATAATCAATCACTATCCCTGGAAGCATCGATCAATGCATCCAGGGAGAGTGATTGTTTTCTAATGCATGTAATCGTATATAATCACATTCCTGATGCAGGAATCAATATTTGCACCTAAGCCTACAGGCGTGAACCTAAGCTTACAGGCCTATTACACATATACTGTACATATACACACACACATATAGAAATACAACTTCCCCACAAACACACACACTAATCCATAATATTACACCCCCCCACACACACACAAATATAGAAAAAAAACAGAGAGCCCACTCGCCTGCTTAAGTTTTTGCAGGGAGGAGGTGAGGAGACACAAACCCTGGTGATCCAGTGGTTGATTAGTAAGGTCGCCACCTTTGGCTGGTGCAGACCTTACTAAACCATCCTTTCGGCCAGCATTCAGTGAAGACTGTCAGAACGCCGGCCGAAAAGATCTGAGTGCTTTCACTGACAGGAGCAGCTATGCGGTCTGCATCTGCAAGTCAGGTATTATGACTGTCTGCGGGCAACACAGTACAAGTTTGCGGGCCGCAATTGGCCGCAAGCTGATACTTTGAGACCCCTGACTTAACAGATTGCAAGGGGATCATGGCTTCCATGAGTAAAATTCCACTATACCTGTCACTCTTTACTTTCACCAACTTTATTTCTTTCATATTCATATGTTGCATTGTGCACTTTTGAGTCATGTTTATCCAAAAAATGGTTAAAGTACCTCTTTCATTAATTATTCCAATACACATTATTCTCCTTCTTGAGATATTTACAATAAACATCAGTCACCGGCTCTGAGATTGTTATGCAGTTTTCTGTATTTACAGTATTTGTAGACAGTTCACTGTTGATATTTGGAGTTCAAAAATTCTCTTTGCCCCACGTAATATTTATAATGAAATGTAACACACCAATCAAAATCTCTGGTATGGAAAAAAGACTTGTATAGTTTCAAAGTATCCTAAATGGCATATCCAAACCTTGAAGTGAAACAGTGGCTGGGCTATGGATGCTCAAATATTACATATTGCCAATAAGCAGTAAATGAGGTTTCAAACAATCCCTTGCCGACCTCTGTAGCTGCAGATACTGTGGAGCCCTTTATCCTCAGGTTTCACAGAATAACTACTGAAGTCGGCCAAGATGGCTCTCTTTGTTTTCTCTTTCTCGCTCCCAGAGCTCCTGCTCTGTGTTTACTGCCAAGTCACTGCTGTAGGAATTAGAGGTGCACCAAAATTTAATTTTTAGACCAAAACTGAAAATAAAAAAATTGTCAGGCTGAAACCAAAACTGAAACAGAAAATACAGGTGAAACTCGAATAATTAGAATATCATGCAAAGTTCATTTATTTCACTTAAAAGGTGAAACTACTAACTTTTTAAAAATTGTTTTTAAAATGTTATTCTTATTTTTATTTATTTATTCATTTTTACTTTACTGTTGGGGGCTTTGGGGAAATATCAGGGGTCTGTACCCTTCGGTTCTACTGAACCGGAGGGGTCCTGGGGCCGAAGCTAGCCGGAGTATCGGCCGAAGCTACGGCCAGATCCTTCGGCAGCTTTGTGAATAGACCCCACAGAGTCCTACATCTCATTTTTCTTCAGCCTCTTTTATGAATAAACACGAAGCCTCTATACCCCCTGCTCCTGTCCATTCATAAACTGTGGAGATAGTATGAGTTACTATGTCCACAATTACGAATGAACAGGAAGTGATGTAGAGAACTTCTTGTTCATTCATAACTGGGGACACAGTAAGCATACTATCTCCTCAATTATTTACATGTAGTATATGGATGTATCCCCAGCACTCTTTACAGCGATTGGACCTGAACCACTCGCAGTGATAGTCACGGATGGTGCCGTGTGTATTAAACTTGTGGAAGATGAAGATCACCATCACTCCAGTAGTAGCATTAATCCTTATTAATGCTTATTTATTGAAGTGAAATTTCACAAACATGATATAGGCAACATTTCAGGGCCATGCAGGGTCCCTTCATCAGGGCAACAAAGTGACAACTTTGCCTTCTGTGACAGCTGACAGCTGTCTCCTCCCTGCACTGCTCTCCATCCTGATTTGCTTGTCACGAGAGGGGAGCTCAGCCTCCTGGATAACGCTGACAGCTGTTTCCTCCCCACACCGCCCCTTTCGTCCCCCTGAAAGTTTATCTCCTCCCCGCTGGGCACTGCTCTGTGTCCCCACCCTTCTGTCGACACAGGCAAGGGGAACAGCAGGGATCAGAGGGGACACAGAACAGCGCTCAGCGAGGAGGAAAGAAACTAGAGATGCACTGCGTTTTTGGGAAAAAATATGGTACTTTAGGCAGTTTGCCCAAAGTACCATTTTCGGCGCGAACAGCTGTGGAAGATGTCTACTGTCATTCCTTTGCATTGTGATTCCTGTCCGCAACTGTTTGCATGAGTCTCAAGGAGCAATTTGTGAGACTGCCCCAATCAGCCCTAATCGCACATGATTTCAGTAGTAAAGCATGTTCCCGTTTCAAAGTAAATTTTTACTTATCTTAGTGAATAAGGTGAAACTGAGCGAAAATGAACGTTGCAAAGGAGAAATAACCATGCACCAGGAAGATTTTTTTAAAAAGCAAGGTTTTTGCTTACACATGATTGGATAATTGAAGTCAGCACAACTTCATCTCCTTCACTAAACCGAGTGAAAATTCACTTTTCAAAGAGAAAATTCACTTAGCTTATTCAATGAGGTGAAATTATATGGACTTCAATCATGTGCAAGCAAAATCCAGTTTATTGAATTTGTCCACGATTGTATATATTTTTTTAAAGTTAATTTTCATTTAGTTTCACCTTCTTCACTCAGATCAGCGAAAATTCAATTTGAAAGTGAACATGCTCTACTCTGTTAGTAAATCAACCCCGCTGAATACGCCTGCTGTGCACACTGCCAACGTTGCTGCAGAATCCAACATCTCCAATAGTGTTGATATGTTGGTCCACTGTTGCACGTATTAGGGGTTACAACCACCAGCTACTGTGTCCTGTAGTGACATTAAAGGAGAACTATGGGGTCAGTGTTTTTCCCCATAGTTCTCCTTGGGGTAACGGGAGGACACAAACTAGCGTCCTCCCGTCACCCTAAGCTCAGTATACCGCGAGCTACAGCTCGCGGTATACTGAGCCGCCGCACCTGGAGCGGATCCCGACTTAGATGACAATGGCAAAACTTTTCTTCTAAATCTGTATAATGTGCAAACAAGTTTAACAACCAAACACAGGACTCCTCTTGTCAACGAAGACTTGACTTGCAGTTGGTAAAAAACGGTCTACAACAATTACGACATAACACGCATGTGTTTAAAGCAGAACTATGAGGTAAGTGTTTTTCTCCATAGTTCTAAGGGTCACGGGAGGACATAAACTAGCTTCCTCCCATGACCCAAATCTCAGTATATCATGAGCTACAGCTCGTGGTATACTGAGACCGCCGCAACCGGGACAGATCCCGACATTACTGTCGAGATCCAACCAGCTGCGTAAGTGACAGCTGGCTCTGCCTATCTAGAGGCAGAGCCAGCTGTACCCGCCCCCTACCCCGTCCGTTCCGCCAGTCAGCACTGGCAGATCAGAGCGGGGAGAGGGGAATCCAGCCCCTCCCCCTGTCACGGCAGAGAGCCGTGACAGGATCGAGAGGTGAGGGAACCCGGTATGTTTTCCCTCACCTCCCGATCTACTGAGCCGACCTGTGACAGTCTCATTGTCACAGGTCGGCTTAGAACTATGACGTGAGTGGAAATCACTCATGTCATAGTTCTCCTTTAAGGTTGGTGGGAGGGAGCACAGCTTAAAGCAGTGTCCTTAAAACAACAGATTAGAACAAAAGGGACAAAGTGA
The DNA here is from genome assembly GCF_000935625.1 of Nanorana parkeri. Lineage (NCBI taxonomy): Eukaryota > Metazoa > Chordata > Amphibia > Anura > Dicroglossidae > Nanorana > Nanorana parkeri. Next base: position 667,204 of record NW_017306511.1, read on the forward strand.
ATAATCCTCCTCATATCAGAGACAATACTCCTCAAGTCCTCAAAAATACTGTACGTTGTCAGCCCACAACAGGATTTAGGAGCTGAGTGCATTTCTGGCAGGTCAATTGGTATTTTTTGCACTTGCAGGGTCTTCAAAGGGATAAAAGATGGGAAGGTGCATGCATTGCAAAAATTTACTGCATTTTTTTTTGTCTTGATGTAAATTTTTTGCCTCATTTACACAGCTGCAGAGGGCCATACACCATCATGTAGAGCAGCGGTTCTTAACCTGTGGGTCGCGACCCAGAAGTGGGTCGCAACTCACTGTTGAGGTGGTCGCAGCATCCACTTCTGCTGCGCTAGGTGAGAAGCTCCTCAGCCTCCTCCTAGCGCAGCAGTGTCAGTGTCAGTCAGCGGGAGGACAGCAAAGGCTGTGAATATTAAAGTGCCGCTATACACACTCCCAGGCCGCTGCAGCGACATCTAGTGGCCGGGGAGTGTGTACAGCAGGGCTTTTCTATTCACAGCTGCTGCTGTCCTCCTGCCTCCCATACAATGTGAGCTCTGCAGGAGGTGGGCGTCTAAGGAGTGCTGGGGCTGAGAAGGCTACATGGAGACAGAGCAGGCAAGCAGGTGGCAGGGGCTGGGGAGGACTTGTATTCTTGTGAGTGTGCTTCTATTTTTAGTCCCAAGTCCAGCGCCTTACTAATTCTGGAGTCAAGCGCTCGGTTGGGGGTCACCACAACTTGGCAAATGTTACCAAGGGGTCCCGGCCCTAGAAGGGTTGAGAACCATTGAAGTAGAGGCATACTTTTACTGCCGGGAGTCACAGCTGTTGGTGTACAAACGAGGCCAACAGCCGGTACAAATCAATGACAGGCTGACAGATGTTACAGCTGCATACAATTGCCCACACATCTGAGCACTTACATGTGTATAGGGATGGATGAGTGGTCCTGAATGCAAGCTATCTGTGTCCAGGATCATTCAGACCAAAAAAATCAACGGAAGAAACAGGAGGAAAACTATTAGCAGAATAAGGTCTAATATTTCTTTTAGTTTTTACTGCAAAGTACAAATCTCCATGAGAGAAGATCTGAAAGGCGCAGTGTGCCATTTTTTAAAAAAGTATTTGAGTAAATTTCTCTGTGTAGGCTGTGGCACTTCATTGTATGGAAATGAGTTATGTCTAGGTATCTGTGACAGTGTATGTAAAAACTGCATTGCAACCTGCAATCAGTGTGAACGTGTATCGTGTTACACCGTGAATATGGTCAGAAAAGTAAAGTAATTCTATAGACCTTGGATAGAGTAGAGAATTGTAAGAACCCTTGTGTTTATTATTGTGTCCTACTGGGTATATTTTTCTTTACATCCTGTTCACAACAGGAAGTAAGATGAAATCACTTCAAAGTGAGGGGAAAGCCCTCTTAGTTGGAGAAAATATGTCCCCATTGGAAATATTTTGCTTGTTACAGTGACAGCCTTAAATGTTTGGATTTCACCTAACTTTCTGTCATAGTAACAGTGGTCACCAGGACTAGAATAGAGAGGGTGAATCTCTCCAAGTGGGACACTGACCGCAATACAAATGTCTTGGTTTCTTACCCTTCCTTGTCCAGCTGTTTGCAGCATGGCTTGCGGGCAGTGTTTCTGACACTGTTGTTCCTCTTTGGCGCCCTCTTATGGCCAAACCCGTTATCATTGTCATTCTGCAACTACTGGAAAAACGTCTGGCAAATTGCTGTCTCAGAGTGATTATGCAAACACCAGCTCACTATTTAACTATCAGCTTGTACATTCAGTCTCAGCCCTTGCGTGTGTTCTGATCTACCAAGTGCTCTGCAGTTGTTCCTGTTCTCCATGTATGACCCTGGCTCTGGCTGACTGATCCCCTGGTTCCTGACTCCGGCTATTGTTTCCGTTCATCCTGCTCTCAGTGTTCCCTGGCCTAGTTCTGCTGAGTACCCGCTTTGGCATCTGTCCCCTGGCTTTGCACTGACGACATCCTGGACTTTCTCTAAGATTGCCATGTATGTTCATTGTTGTTTTCAATAAACTCCTTTTATTTTTTAAACCTGCACTTTAAGTTTCTGTCTGGTTTCTCGGTTCCCTAACAAAAAACGTGACAGGTGCTTTACCACTTCCCTTTTTTATCCAAAACTAAAAAAAAAAATACTTTTAGCTTTAGATATATTTTAAATGCTAAGAACTCAGATGGTTTTACTGGTAAAGCCATTTAAATGAGCTCACAAACTTTTCACCGCAGCAATATTCCACTAAGTGTAAAAAATGGAGCCAGACACGGCATTGAGATCAGGAGAGCTAGAGCTGCTTGGTGCAGCTCAATTTGCCCACTATGCCCCCCACCCCCATCTGAACCCGCTCAGCATAGATCAAGGAGAAAGGATGTTAACCCTGTGTATGCTGGGGTTAAAAGCCAGGCATTTAGGCAGGGTTAGGCATTTTTCCTGCCTATATGCAGTCACTGCCCATAGTGTGTTCAATGCACAGGCAGAGAGAGGCATGAGAGCTGTCTGCCAGCTTACTGGTGAACAATTCACAACCCATACATAAGGTCTAATGTTCCCTGGGGATCTACATCAGTTTTTTATATTGAAAATATCTGCTATCCCTATGTTAATTAGGTGCAGAATTCTCCCCAGTTTCTATTTTACTCTGTGCCGCAAATGTACCTGAAACAGGTCTATCTGCACTGTTAATTTGGCGCCGCACATCACTCGTCCCAGTTTTCTGTGAATTATAATGGCACAGGAAGCTTTGTTAATTCTCCCCAATATGTTTTCATTAGTATTTATAGACAATTCTTTTGGCGTTGTAAAGTATAATAACTTCCTATGAGTTAAGAAGCAATCAATATGCTATTGTGCAATGGAAATGGAAAAAGTCTGCAGATAGCCATAAAAAGTGGATGGTTTCAGCTTAGTGCTTAGTCTCTGAGACCTTAATCAGTAACTCTGTGAAAGAATTGATAACATTAATGAGAATTCTCACCAGTCTATATCGAAAGGAATAGGGTTTAGAGAAGGTGAAAGCAATTGCTTCTTTGACCCTTGATTCAGGCTAACACTTGACATTGTGCCATTTCAAGTTTAATTACTAGTACAGACAAGAAGATACTTTGTCAACTTACAGTCGGGTATGGCACTTACACCTGGAAATAAAGCATGATCCATTTTATATCATTGTGATTTAGTGACTGCCATTAACACATTTTATTTATTTCTAAAATATGCTTGGAATGAAGCAGATATGGTTGTTAAAGACCCTGTTGCCAGACCATTTCGTTCAACAAAAATCTTCTCCTATGAGCATTTAAAGCCCAAATTTGGGCACAATAATCTTGTTGCACTTCAGTAAATTGCAGAGTGACTTTGCTGTAAAGCCATTTGTCATAAATCAGACATGCCTCCTTCTCCCTGCAAATCACCAGTATACCTGAGGGTGGAAGTTCAGCTCCCACTCCGGCTTTAGCGATGCAACCAAATGGTTATTACTGAGAAATGAAAAATGTACTTTTACTTTGTTAGGGGTGGAAAATGTTATAAAATTCATTTTTTGTGCTAGACTATCTGCGCATATGTGATTGCAGCTGAAGGAGATTTTTTAGAGAGGTTGGGAGACCTCTGGACAGTAAAACAGAGTATTGCGGTCACCCTGTTCTGCAGGTTCCTGGTTTTCTCTGGGCGGGGATCTATAATGATTTATTTTACCTACAACACCATGCCAGTCTTATAAGTTCTAATGACTATCTGGGGGGTCTATGTGAACCCTCAATGTTACTACAATATATGGAAACTATCAAGTATGACATTTCCAGTTTTGGAAAAAATTTGCACTTCTTTGTTGAGTACATTGTAACTATTCTTCATCTGTGACTGCCAGGTTTTATTGTTTGAAGCTGGGGCAGTGTGTGTTTGATATACAACTTATACAAGACCATAGAGATTTCTCATTCTTTTTTAACAAATAAGACACCTATTAAAGATCACAGCCAATAGACAGTGTACCTCTGAACATCTAAATAGTTCAAATGTATTTCTTTTTTTAATTTCCCCTAAACTCATCCTAACTCCTAATTATTTTTTTTCCCTAACAGTACTTCAGACATTCCATTACTGAACACGGGATTACTTGCCGACGCTTCTAATTACTATTGTAAGTTAATGATGCAGCTTCTGTGTCTAATTAACGCCACATACAAACTGCCTACATTCAACCACAGGATGTGCATAATTAACAATGTCAGGTATTGGCTGGATGAGAGGGTATCCTCAGTTGACCCTGATGACTTGAACACAGAATTTTGTTTAGCTATATATCTGATAGCTATTCTTATTTTAAACAGTAACTATGGTCAAAAACTGAAAATAAATATGTACAGTATATCTGTATTTAATTTCTATAGGTTTTATCCCACTTCTAATAATCATATCGATCTAGATTTACTCTCTCTGCTGCCCCAAGGCCGGATTTACTCTCTCTGCTGCCCTAAGGCCAGGTCCCTCAATGCACCCCCCTGCCCACCAACCCCTCCCCTCCCCCGTGGAGAATGGCAGACCTGCAGGCTGCATACAAGTGATCTCGGCGACATCACCGGGATCACTTGTAGAAAACAAGTGGCAGCTTCCCCGCTGTACATTTAGCTTTGCTTGCCCACAGTAGGGCTAAACATAGAAAACTACCCGCTTGGCGTCCGGAACATGTCTTGAGCATCGGGAAATAGAAATTCCACACCCCTGTTGCCCCTCTACTCCCTGCTGCCCCAAGGCCGGGCCTTGGGTGGCCTTCTGGGAAATACGGCCCTGCCTGTCAGGTGTTTTTTTGTTGTCTCCATGCAGAGATTCTATTTAATTTCCTGCTGTGAAGACACTCTAAAAAGTGAGTGGAAATCCGCTCAAAGTAACAGGAAATCCCCCTTTAACAGTTGTCACTAGAATAGGTGTCCCCATTGGAAAATCTCCCCCTCCATTGCTGTGCTGATGAGCAATAGAACATTTTGGATCCTCATCAATTTGGTCTCAGTAAGAATGCTCAGCAGTAAAAACAAATCTGTGTGAATTAAAAAAGGATGGTTAAAAGGTGATTTAAAAAAAAGCAGACAGTGGGTCTAAGCTTTCGCTACTCAATCCAAAACTGGCTAGAGATACGCTTTAAGTGCAGTTCCTGAGTGTCAGAACAGGTTGCTGCTAGTTGACAAGCTACAGCACAAACAGCATGGCAGCTACCTAGTATAAAAGAACAGTAAGAACCAAATATTCGACTCCATGGGGATGTCAAGACCCAAAATCAATGTTGAAAACTTTTGCTAAGGTTTGCTAATATGTTTATGAAGCTCAATATCTATGTAACCTTTTTTTTTTAATTGAGCAGTCTTAAGCGGCAGCCATGTAGGGACATTACAGTAAAGTACTAATAATGAAAATATGCAGCAAAATAACAATCCCCAAAGTACTCCTCCGGCTGAAAGGTTTAAATTATTATTCACAGCACTCCCACATACTGACAGGGCAAATCTTTTATCAATTTAAAATAGCTGCATTTTGTCACTTTTGCCTTAAGTTAAAGAGTGCTGCAACCTGCTGTAAGTCACTTTTCCAAGTGACATATATATTTATAGAGCAAGAGATAGAATATCACCTATTACTGCTGATCGCTCTATAAAATGTGAACTAAAACAGCACAGGGAAGTTATGGTTGGATTATTAAGAACACGGATTACTCCTATATTCATCTAGATCATTTAGAATACCAGTTATTCCTATATTCAGCTTCCCCTGTCAAAAGTTAGATATAGCGAGGCATTGCATTGCTATGGTGTTCATTTATAAATACCAAAGCACATTCTATAGGTTCCTATTATATGATGATTTCTATTTTCTAACCTAAAGCTATTCATTGGAAAGTAGTAACATCACTGAATCACGCATGCAGGTCAGCTAATACAGTTTGCATTTGATGCATCCATATACAGTAAATAGCATAGTCATTACTTTGCCAAACTAAAATATAAAGGTTACATTTTATTTTTTTCAGGCCGTGTAGTTTCAGATGCCTTTTTTCCTGCTGTTGAGGGAAAACTATCGCAAGGAGAAGGACAGGAGATCTAAATGTATCATAATTTATCACAGTGTGCTCATTTTTGGCCAATGAAGGAAAATCATTCAGCAAAACTTCATAAATGTTTCAAAATCCTGACCACAGTCTTGACCATAGTTTAGATCATGTCTTTAGTCATCAGAACAGGTTTATTACAAGCAATGTTTAATTACAATGATTGTTCATTTAATGACAGCATCGCAGTATTGCACATGCCTTGCTTTAAGGAGACTTCACATGTCACCCTTGTGCATTGTGAGATTTATAGTAAAACCACTAATAACAAGGAGGACCAAAAGACATGACAGGTGTAGGAGCAGTGTGCAGACACCCCAGATGCCCTGCTGTAACAAGATTGGCAATGTGTCTTAGTCACTATAAACCACCAGGGACCAGGATGCATGAACTGTACTTGTGGTGGCTCATAAATACAACATATCTACATACTATGGGCTGTTATGGCCACATTGCCTAAAATATCCATTCTGGAAGTTTACAAACTGTAGTGGAGTTTACATGATGAAATAAAGTTCAGTAAAAGAAACCATTCATCAGTCTACAAACTAATCCACTTATACTTTGAGTAGGCCCCCCTTTTGCCGCAAGCACAGGCCTGACCTGTTGACGCATGGACTCCACTAGACCTCTGAAGGTATGCTGTGGTATCTGGCACCAAGCCATCACTAGCAGATCCTTTAAGCCCTGTAAGTTAAGAGATGGATGGGACTTGTTTCATCCCACAGATGCTCATTTGGATTAAGATTTGGAGGCAAAGCCAACACCTCAAACTCGTTGTTGTGTTGCTCAAACCATTCGTGAACTATTTTTGCAGTGTGGCAGGGCGCATTATCCTACTGAAAGAGGTCACTTGGACAACAATATATCCCACCCACTTCCAGGTACCATTGTAATGATATAATCAGTGTTATTTACTTCTCCTCTCAGTGGTCATAATGTTATGGCTGATCGGTGTATATATTACAATAATTGATGACGTCCCTTCATTTGTTTAAACTGGTTTTAGGATGGGTCAGTAAAAGTGTAAACCCTAACAATGAACTTATCTTATTTCCCCCTTTTGGTTTGTTAACTATAACATTGGAATTGTCATTCAGGAGAGGGGGAGGTGTTCTGTAGTCATGTCCTAATGTGACAATGCTGCTCCTCCATAGATACAGTAAGTTGAGCGAGCGTTGTCATTCTAGGACAGGAAGTGTGTTATTTGCAGAATCGCCAGGTGAGAAAAAATGCAGCCAACACATCTATATTGCAGCTTGTAAGCTGCAATATACTGTATATCAAATTTGTACCGGTTATGTTTGAATAAACTTTAAACCTTCCCAGTAAATGAGACCACCTTTTGTTAAGTAAATCTGGCATGATTAAAATGATCTGGAAGCAGCATAACCTATTACAGATGTACTGTCCTGACATGCCTCCTCACAACCTTACAATTATAAGTTTAGATGTTACATGTAATCATTTTTATTTCCACTAATTTTAGGGAAAGGGCAGAGCTACAACATCATGAGAAGAAATATTTACTGGCCTTCGCTGGTCCCCTGGAGAGGTAGAATCGCCTTATGTAACACACATTACTCCTACATAGGTATTCTCAGCAGACAGTGGGCAAGAGATTAACTCCATATTCATCCTATCGCTCATTGTTTTCTTATACAAATCTGCTTTTTAATCTCCGCCACTTCCTACGTGCCTGCTCAGCATTTCTCTAGAATGCCAGTAATGTGCTGCCCTTTCATAGCTGTTTGGATGAGGAATGCTTTGTTGTTCTTTCTAAGTAATCTATTTATAATAAATTAAGATATATTGATAGTGCAAAGTACAGTCAAAAGTCATGTGCAAGTTCACCCGATACTTGAACTGTTATGTGTTCTTAGATGCCTTAGGAAATAATCCAAGAAAACAGGCAAGGATACAAACAGCCAAAATGTGTTTTACAGGGTTTATTATATTTTTTTATATTAATTGTTTTAATTAATATACTTTACCTTGACGATAGATGTTTTTAGACATCATAGAAAATAATCCTATGATGAAAAACAGGCAAGGTTAAAAACAACCGAAATATCCCCCTCTTTTTTCCTTTACTTCCTGTACTCCCCTCAAACCTTCTATCCCATGCATCCCCCTTACCCCCTTCTTTCTTACCTCCCCATCTCCCCAAAACCCCTGTACTACACTGTTTTCAGATAGTAATACGACCCGATTATGTACCTGCACTGTGGAACTCTGGCCGGGGAACTAGCTCACCTCTCCTTGCCAACCTCCGTTGAAGCTACAACTAGGGTCGCCGCTTAGAGTCCATACGACCATCGTAAGGGTCTAGACTGGATATTTATGTCTTCATTTAACCCGCAATGCGCACTTCCCCTACCCCCTATGGGCTCATGTGGGGCTGCTTTTTTCCCCCGTATTTCTATGTGTTATTTGTGCCCGTTTTTCCCCCTCTGTGTTACCCGTGGAAAACTGTGAAAACTTCACCTAAATAAAGAATTTGTAAAAATAAAAACAACCAAAATATGTTTTAAAGGGTTTATTATATTTGTATATTAATTGTTTTATTGAATATTTTTTATCTTGATGTTATGTATTCTTTGACACCATAGAAAATAAGACAACAGGCAAGGTTAAAAACAACCGAAAGATGATTTACAAGGTTTATTATGTTTTTCTTTTAATTGTTTTAATTAATATATTTTATCTTGATGTTAGATGTTCTTAGAAGCCTTGGGGAATAATCCAAGAAAACAGGCAAGGTTAAAAACAACCAAACATTTTTTTACAGGGTTTATTATATTTTTGAATTATTTGTTTTAGTTAATATATTTTCCCTTGATGTTAGATGTTTTTATTATTACTATACACATCGGGTGTTTGGACACTTTAAAGCAAGATTGTTTTCTCTCGTTACTTATATAATATTATGTCTTATGTAAAAAGATGAATGCTGGTGTCTGTTCAACAAATCACCTGTGCTAATGTGTTATGTTATGGTATATTTTGTATGGTAATCTGAATTATCTGTGGTTTATATATTTGTTTATTCATTATTGTATTTGTTTTTTTTTCTTTTGATTTTTGTTATATGTAAAGCTCAATAAAAAGTAAATGATTAAAAAAAAAAAGCAAGATACAATCTTGTTATTTCTTTTATGTAAAAACCAGCCAGATTTTCTAAATACAATGCATTGATATTTATGTAAAATTGCCAAAAAATGTTGTCCGTTTTGCAGAACGTTTTCTGCCATCTGTGTTTGCAGGTTATAAAGTAAAAAGTTTCAAACAATATTATACAAATTGGCGTAGTGATTGATACTGGCCTTTGCTAGGTAGCTGGATTGAGTTTTAGGGATTTTATTTCATACTCTTGCAGTAAATTATCTGCCCCCTGTATACTTCACTTTACCTTTTTTCTTTCTGCTAACTCAGTTTAGTCACAACAACTCGAACACGGCCTTTCTTGACCTTTTTTCAGTCATGGTACCCTTTCAAAGTATGCAAAATCTCAAGGCACCAGTCTAAGATGTAAATATATGAAAAAAACTATTGTGGTTCCCCCAAAATCTTTACCAAACTCCTATTTATAAGTGTCTGGTATAGGTGTTAAGAAACATGCATTCCCATGGTGCTGGTGGGCCACCAGCACCATGGAAATGCATGCCGCTGTGTGAAAATTTTAAGGCCTCTGACAAAGGCAGAAGCATCTTTCCCTTGCAGTTCCCTATGGATCCACCCTTGTGTGTGCTAGTAAGATGTGTGTGTCTCCACAAACATGCAGGCAGAACAAGGCAAGACACTCCTCTGGTCTTCACTTCTCCTCTTTTGTCCAAGCTGATAGATGGACAGCTGCTAGAGACTGCTTTGTTCCTTTTGATCTTGTACTGGACAGGAATTTCAGGGAAGCTCAGCTGAGAGAATTGTAAAAAAAATACTATGCAATGTATATTTGTTTGATCTGGATCCATTGCTGAATAAAAGTTTGAGAGTGTAATACTAATTTAATCAAGGCCCTTTTTTGGATGGCAGGGGTGTGATGTCTCAGAGATGGGCCATTTCTTTCTAAGGCCTAAATATAATGGAGCATTATTCTGTGTTACAAAGGGTCAGCTCAACAAAATGCAGACACAGATAAATAACAAATAACATTACAAAATGTATTCTGAAATGTGTGGTTTGTGCTGTGTGAGAGGTTATTTAACAAAGGTGTATGTGGGGAAATTCAACATTGCTTCTGCAGAAAATGTTTTAAAATTCTATTCGTGAACCAAATCAATAAACCTATAAAGCCAGCAATCTATTCTTTCATTCATCCTGTAAAATGTAATTGAATTGTGCTGAACATTTTTGCCATTCAGTACCAGTCCAATAACCCTGCTTAATCTAAATTAATGGGTATTTCTTGTTGTATAAAGTCATTAAAATTAACATTCATATTGTTTTATAGAGAGAACGCAGAGCTATGTAAAATGTAGTATTCTTTATTAACCCAACTCTATACATTGGTACAGTCGTGTGAAAAGAAAGTACACCCTCTTTAAATTCTATGGTTTTAAGTATCAGGACATAATAAAAATGATCTAGTCCATAGTAGGTCCTAAAATTAGGTAACTACAACCTCAGATGAACAACAACACATATTACACTGTGTCCTTATTTATTTTACAAACATAAAGCCAAAATGGAGACGTTATGTGTGAAACTAACTCCTGTGATTGTGGAGAAGCACTGGGTTGATTGTTCTGTCTGCTGGTCATGACTGGCCAGGCAAGGACAACCAGTGTACCTTCCATGGTTCAAGACCATCTATACCCACCACTGCTGTGAGTGCATTTTATGCTTTTATTATAAATAAAAGCTTTTTACACTTTTGTTACACTACCAGGTGCTCCTGGTTCTTTTCTTTTCTGTTGCACATTTTAAATTTAGAGTGACGTTTCTACCTACCTCCTGAGCTCATGATTGCCTCAGTGAAATCGAAGTGATATCCTGTGTTAGACCCCCCTAACTGATGTATATGCTGGCCTTTTACGGGTTTTTCGTGGGTGCATACATTACCCCTCATTCCTCTTGTGTCACTTAGGTTGTTGTTTTTTTATTATTCCTATTACAATGCTGATGTTATAACAGAATGGTATATGTTGTGACCTTGGGCGTAACTAGAAATCACAGGGCCCCATAGCAACATTTTGTATGGGGCCCCGTGATTGCTAGTTATGCCACTTGCAGAGCCCCAGCGGAGATTGACCCTGCAGAGCCCACCATAGACTCTCTATAGTGGGCTCTGCAGGGTCTGAGATCTCTTACCTGTCAGCGCCTCTGTGGTCGCCTGGCCTGGCCTCCTGTTCCGTCCCCGGCCCCGCCTCCTCTGCTATCGACGGGCCCCGCCTTCTCTTACATCATTGGCCCCACCTGCTCTTAGACCACTGGTTGTGACTTTAGAACTCATTTAACAGTGGTTCAAGGTGGAACTAGCGCACTTAAACAGCACCTAAAAGTAATCTGCAACACCACTGATCCCAACACACCTTACACTACATAACCATAACTAAGTCGTATTGAAATAAGCAGATAGTGTAGAATGCTTTTCACTATTGAGCAATCCTTGGATCAGATTTTAAAAACTAATATACTCTATTTTAATGAACAAAATAAATTGGTCTTAAATAGAACTGTAACCTTAACTGCAATTGTATAATATAACATGACTAAAATTAAATGTATTATCATTTCCTAATAAAGCACATAAATTACATGATGTTCCAAAAGGGTTTTGTGCATAAAATATATAATGTCATTGTTATTTAATCTAATACAACAAGGAATATGCATTCACTTGCATGCATGAAAAGTCGGATTCTCTGATTCACTAAGGCGGTTTTTCACTAAGCTGCCGAAGACAGCCATGTGAATAACCAAGCCGAAGTGAATTGAGCCGAACCCTGTTCGGCTGTTCACTTCAGCCGAGTACAACTCATTTCAGCCGTACGTCGGGTGGCTTCGGCTCCCTTCAGTTCAGCCAGACCCTTTAGGTCTGGTAGGAAAGTTAGAAGGGACCCCCAATTAAAAATAAAAGACAAAGTGTGTGGGGTTCCTGCCAAAAGTCATACCAGGGCCTTTAGGTCTGGTACGAAATTTAGGGGGGAACCCCACCCTCCAAAAATGGGGGAAGAAAATGTGGTGTCCCCCTAAAATTCCCAACCAGACCTTTAATCCAGGCACTTGCCTGGCAGGGGAGGAAAGGGGGGAGGGATGAGAGAGCACCTCCCCCACTCCCTACGCCATACTAGGCCACATGCCCTCTTAAAGATCTTCTTTAAGTCCTGACCTTCTTGCACACATATAGATGAAAATTACATTGGAACTCCAGGATTTTCAAAAGTTTTGGTCAAGGAATATTTGCTCACCTGATCCTTGATCCCACCTGGCTGCTAGACCTCTCCCCACAGCCTCTTTTCCCCCGACCTCTGGCTGTCTGAGGACCTGTGACATCATCACATCTAACAGTTTGACTGCCACAGGATCGGGGATCAGGTGAGTACTTCTTCTTTATTAAGTTCCCTAAACCAAGTGAGCCGTTAACCTTTGCAGTGCGGGGGTAGCCCCACTGCAAGTGTTACCTTTGGAAATCCTGGAGTTTTTCTTTAAGAATGCAAGCTTCATTGAGAAAAGCACAAGATAGCATACGACTGGGAAAAGATAACGCAGCTGAATAATCTGTAGCACTCATATGGTATTCTTTTCTAGACAGTCTTAGTCAGCCTGGACTCTCCATTTACAGAAGAACTACAAGGGGTCTATTCATGAAGCTGCCGAAGGATCTAGCTGTAGCTTCGGCTGATCCTTCGGCTAGCTCCAGCTCCAGGACCCCTTCGGTTCAGTAGAAAGTCGAAGCTGGCAGTACGGCTGGCTCCGGCCACTTGCAGAGAGATCAGCGTCCCTGGTTACCTAGTAACCTGGGACGCTGATCTGTCATTACACTCCCGGACGCTGTGGGAGTCTAATACGGCTCCCGGCCGCCCAGGAGAGAAACACTTTCTCCCGGAAAGGTTTAATCTGCTCCATTGAGCAGAGTAAACCTTTCCTCGTGTTTTTTTTTTTTTTTTTCTGACATGGGGCCGCTGGCAGCCCTGATGTCAAAAAAAAAAAGAAAAGCCAGCATAGGAATGCATAGCTAGATTCCTATTGGCTATTTCACTTTGCAATAGCCAATAGCAAACTAGCTAGTGCACCCGCCCACTGCTGCTGTCAATCAGCAGAGGGGGACCAGCAGTTCTCCATCTGCTCGGTACCACAGATGTACCGAGCAGAATATCTGAGCCGAATGCCGATTCACTCACTGCTCTTCGGAATCTATGAGAATATGCTGGTCCTGGACTCGCAGCGGGCACAGCGGAGCCCGGGACCAGCGTGACAACGGGAGGGGGGGCCGAGGAAGGAGGGGGGGGACAAGGGCCGGCAGCTCATACAAGCGATCCGCCGGCTCCAAAGCCTGCGGATCGCTTGTATTTTAACGGGCATCGCTGCCGGTTTTTAAATGTTGTGTCTTTCCCGCCTTAGCGCGCCCGAGTGGTGGGGGGCTAATAGGCCGTATATACACGGCCTGTTACATCCAGGAAGCTACCGGCTGGCTGTTTTTTTACAACGGTCGGCCGGGAAGCAGTTAACAGCTGAAGTCCACAAGTTTTCTTTTCCCAGGCTAGGGGCATCACTATTCTAGTGAAACCTGTACAGCAAGCCCAATACTATTCTAGTGCATCCTGTAAAGCAAGCCCAACACCATCAAAAACAATGATTGGTATACATGGGGTGCTATGGGTTGAATATATGAGAGCGTTTCCCTTCTCTTATATACTTCTCGTATGTTGTGAAATCATGTAAACCTCAATCTTCTATACTTAATTATTTACCAACTTATTGTAGCTTCAGTTCGCAGTCAGCCTACATGTAGAAGTGAATTCCCAAGGTTCGGAGTCTCAATAAACTGACTGAAGCTTAGCTTTCTAGTGCTACAGCCCTGGGAATTTGAGCTGAAACTACAATACTGAGCTAATTAATACCATAAGCAACTTGAAAGCTTTAAAGAAATAATTCCTGCCGGGATAAAAATCCTTTGAATGATTCATTTGGCCCCAATCCCTAGAAATTTTTAAAAAATAGATTTCTATGGAAAGTTGGCATCTCAATTTATTAACAAAGAACATTGACAATAAAAGAGACACAGATATTCTGTGATTCATGAAAGCTCTTAGTATTTTGGTTCCTTTTTGTTGATTTATCTTTCATCTTCTTAGATTTATTACATTTTGCTTTGTGCCACTGATTAGAATATTTAGCAAAGATGCAAAGTTAAAATATAAGGATATAGCAAAATGTGCACGGAAGAACTTGGTTAGAGATTATTCTGATGAATCTGATTAGAGATTATTACTATCTTTCATGAAAACATCAGGTTCCATCTCCAAGTTTAACTTTTGGCTGCAAGTGATGATTAGCTACTGGCAGACTTTTCTACATGGCTTGTCTTGTGCTGCCTACAACGAGCATATTGTTATCTTGTTATGAAATTGCTTTGAAATTTACTGGAATTGTTATGAAATGATTTAGAGATTTACTGTAACGTCTGCAATAATCCAAACCCACCTTGGCTTCAAATTTAACATGTGAACGTACAAATATTTATTTTCTATTCTGATTCAAAGTAATCAATAGAACAGCATTTCTCTATTTCAGTTATGGCACCCTTTAAAAGTATGCAAAATCTCGAGGCACTCCAGCCTAAAATGTTAAAAACGTTCACTATCCAAGATAGTGGTTTGATATGGTTTTTAAAAGGGGACCCCTTGCAAAAACACAAAAACTGTGGTCCCCCCCTTTATATCAGCATGCCCTGTTGAAATCAGGAGCCTCCCTTCACATCAGAGCCCTGTCTTTCATCAGAATTCTGCCTTTTACAGTAGAGTGCCTCTTCAGATCCGGAGCCCCTTTTACATCATCCCCCTTCACATAAAGAGTACCTTTCTCCTCAGGAGGCCCCTTCTTCACATCAGAGTCCCCCTACTCATCAAGATTCCCCTTCACATCAGGAGCCCCCTTCATAACAGAGCCCCCCTTTTACATCAGAGCCCTTCTTTTACATCAGAGTTCCCCCTTCACACCAGAGCCCCCCCTTTATCATTAGAGCCATCCTTTTACATAAGAATTCCCCCTTCACATCAGAGCCCCATTTTACATCAGAGTTCACCCTTCACATCAGAGCCCCCCTTTTACAGCAGAGTTCCCCTTTCACATCAGAGCCTCCCATTTACATCAGAGTTCCCACTTCACATCAGAGCCCCCCTTTTACAGCAGAGTTCCCCCTTCACATCAGTGCCCCCCTTCACGTCAGAGTTCCCCCTCCCTCTTTTACATCAGAGTTCCCCCTTCATATCAGAAGCCTGCCTGCTCCAAGTTAAAGGATGATGCAGTGCAAACATTTTGAAGCACCCCTGAGGAAGGCAGAAGGCATCCTGGTTAAGAAAGGCTGATATAGAGAATAAAGTAGTACTGACTCTGACTTTTTTTTTTGTAACCACACAACGCTGTCCCTATTTGTCGGTAAACTGGTAATCCTGGAATTCTCTCTACTGGTGATGCTGGCAAAATACCCTTACTGCCTGTAAAATACAGCAAAAGGTTTTCACAGCCACTAATCAGATTCAAACCAGTCTTGGAAGTTTAAAGAACTCTGGGCAAACAAAAATCTTACCCTTGCAGAGGGGTTACCCCCACACTGCAAGGGTTGTGTTCGTTTTGTCTAGAGGGCTCATATAAAGCTGTATCATTAATGGCGTTTTTATTGTTGTCTGTGTCCCCAATAAGTAAAATTACTCTCTCTATTCGTCTTGGTGACCATTGTGAGTTGTCGCCAGAACAGGAATAGAGTGGAAATCTTCCAATAAGGACACGTGCTTTGGAAATGATCTAATTTTACGGAGAATTACTCTTACCTTCTGTTACCTTCTGTTGTGTCTACAGGATGGGAAGTGAAATCTCTTGAATGGGACACAGATGACAAAAAAAAAATTTCTAACCTTTTCCAATTTTTTAAAAATATTTTATTTTTATTTATTTATTTTTATTAATCATTTTTAGTTTTTTACATTACTGTTAGGGGCTTTGGGGAAATATTAGGGGTCTAAACAGATCCCTGATATTTCCCTTTTAAGTAGAAAAAGGGATTGTTCTCAATCTCTTTTTCTGCAGCCCCTGTATTAAATGAACAGGAATCCTCTATACTGAGTGTTCCTGTTCATTCATCACTTGTCGAGAGAGTATATTTACCATGTCCACAATCATGAATGAACAGGAAGTGATGTAGATCACTTCCCATTCATTCATAATTGGGGCCACAGTAAACATACTATGTCCTCAATTAGTTACAGACATTCAGCGACCACTGATTGCTGAGTGCTTGTACCCGCTCTCTGTCCTGACTCGGTGTCACAGGAGGCTGAGTGAACGGTGCAGGGAGGAGAGCTCAGTCCCCTGTGACAGCTGACTCCTACACCGCATCTCTGGCCCGGCCTCCTGCGACAGCTAACAGCTGTCTCCACCCCCACCATTCTCCTGATCTGTCACAGTAGGCTGTGCGGGGCGGAGCGGCAGGAGAGCTTGGCCTCCTGTGACCGCACTATCAACTGTCCCTGCCCACACCGCCGTTCTACTAATCTGTCACCGGAGGCTGTGCGCTGCAGAAGGAGAGACGCCGGCTGCTCACATCGCTCTCCTCCCCCTCACTGCTCAGCCTCCTGTGACAGTTTCTCTCCTCCCTGCTGGACGCTGCACTGTGCCATTTTGCCAAAAAGGCCATTTTCGGCCGATGTGTTTCGGTGACCGTAATTTCAGTGCATCCCTAGTTTTAACCATTTCCTACTAAAAGTATTAAAAAAGAGTTTTGTCTGTGTGTCACGTTACACATGCTTTGTGATATGCCTTTAAAATCATTTGTGTTTCATCTGTCTCTGGTATCTGTCTGCACCCCTCCCCATAGTTTAGTTTTCTTCTGTGTAGATAGCTCTACCCTTCTTCATTATATTCCAGTCTGCATCTCAGCCACATGTCCTTTGCTTAGTGGATCACATTCTACTCTTTTTACCTATCCTATGTTCGCTGTTGTAAAGATCTGCACAGTTTGGATTACATTTCTCAATGATCTTCAAGATATCATATGAATTTAGTCACTGTCTGCCAACACTACTGAGATTGGAAGTTACTGCCACAACTATAAGTTACAGAGATCACACTTTCAGTACTTTCAGTGGGGAGGCAGAACACTGCGTATATATACGTTAAAGGAAAGTGCCAGGGACAGGAAGTAGAGACTGGGGTCACTGAGCTGACAATACAGCTACATTTCTGTCACAGTTTTAGGAGACATATCTTGAAAGAGACAGCATGCAGGTAAGTGTAATTAACACATTACACTTAGGAGCTGATGTATAAATGTTCTGCTCAGCGTATAGCTGGATGAATGATGTTCACATGGCTTTCCCACCACTAGATGGAGCCAGGGAGGAGCATAGGAACTGCCCCTCAACTCCACCTTGTGTCGGGAATGTCATGTGAATGGCATTTGCCCAGCTATACACTAGGAGAAATGTTTATTTTTATATAGTCCAGCTGTCCTTTCCAGAGATTATTCCCAAATAAATCAAATATGGGATGTAAATCTACTAATATATTGTGGGGGTACTGGGGGCTCCCCTTTCTGGGGATGCCTGAAACACCTGTATGGAAAGTTTTTAGAGACATAATTTCACTATGTCCAGATTGTTTTAGCTGGCTCCTGCCAGTTCTAGAGAGAAATGGCTCTATTCTTGGAAGGTCTCCCAGATCAGTTTTTTCACTTTGCTTTGCAGGCAGTCATGGAGAAAGACAATTTCCATGTTTTCTACCTACATCTCTAGGTCATTATTCATAGTACATTAGCATACATCCAAACAAACAGCCTTAACCTGACCTATATACAAGTTAATACTTTTGCATGAGCAGCAGTTATTATATAAGCTGTATATATATAATATATATATATTAAAAAAACAACAGAGTATTGTGTATGCGATGATTGATACCTTTTTTGTTGGACTAACAAAATATATAAAAGACAAGCTTTCGAGAGTTAACCTCTCTTCTTCAGGTCAGAAGCAATACTAATCAACATGACAACGTTTACCACTAAAAGCAAGCAAAAGTTGTTAGGGGGGGGTGAATGGGGTGTCATAAATGTTGGACCTGGGAGTAAAGAATTTATCCTGATAACTAAAACACAGAACAAATAAACATAGGATACCAATAAACCCTAAACAGATCAGATATATACAACATACATGAATATTATTATGTTCTGCATATTCATAAAAAGTTCTGGTAGTGTGTGAGAAAACCAGAAAACCTATGTACCCTAAGGCCTCATTCACACGGTGCACAGCCAGACATGCATGTCTGTGTAGAAACCTGCTCCCGGGAGGTACACCTAGGGGATTTAGCTGCCTGTACACCTCAATGGCAAGGCACAGCAACACGCCAACCCAAGCTTGCACATCCACAGACTGTCCAAAGGTGTGCATTCATACCTGCACTGATGTGCAGGTTCAGGTTGGCATGTAATATAGTGAATAAGTTGCGCTTGATCTAAGTAAATGTGAATACCAGAGTAAAGAATAAATCATAAACAACACATAAACATCTATATAAATGCCGTAATCTTCTATCTCATTGTGTAATCGATACGTCAGTGTGTAAATGTCCAAGAAATTATTGAGGCATGTAATCTGTGACAAACAAACAAAAAAATAATAAAGCAACCTAGTTGAAATCCTTATATAAATAACCCGTGGGTCCACTCTTGCATGTGTAAACTTAATCTGGTGAACAACGATAGTGGTTTCAATACCTAATCGTAAAAATATAATAATAATAATATGCACACACCTATTAGTGTCTCGGTGACCCGAAATGGGCAGTGATTGAATCCAAATTAGTGAAATCAGATATATATTCTAATTACCCTCTTAGATGTGTACAAGGGGTTAAACATTAAAAAAAAAAACTTTCTTTTTTCCCTTCTTTCTCAAAACGATCCCAACAATATAACAAACAGGCACACAAATAAACGGAATAATCTCAGCAATGTAACAAGCAGTCAATTTTTCAGATTTTTGCAGTTTATATGAGACGGGATACAAACGGTTAGTCTCCTTCTCTAAATGGTATTTAGAGGAATAGTCTGTTAATTTCCCTGATAGATATCCTCCAAAATTTACCCAACCAATCGCTGATTGAGAAAAACCGGAGCGTTCTAAGGTTCTAATAGTCCATCATCTCCTTTGATCTCCAAGTCAGGCAATCAGATGTAATTTAGCCTTCTATCTTGATTATTCCCCGCGTCAACGCCCAAACCGGCAGCGTGTATCTATAGATGTCTCATAAGGGATACAAATGGAGAAAGGAGGCGAACCATCTAAGTGCAGTATTCAAGTACAGTTTATTTCTTAAAGTATATGAATGCACTTACAGAAATCCAGAACTGATAAAGCTTTTTAAAAACGTGTAGTAGAGATTCGTGTAGTAGAAAATCAGCTATGAGAGGTGAAGACCAAACATCCTTTGACGATTTCGTAGATTAAATTTCTCAAAAAAGAGTCATGACTTTTTTTTTACGATATACTTTGACGCGTTATACATGAAGTATATTTTTACGATAAACTTTGTTGCGTTTCGTAGATTAACTTTCTCAAAAAGGAGTCATTCTCACCTCTACTTCCTTTACTCCTCGGCTACATCTAGTGGTGAGAATGCTGTGCAAGTGCCATTCGGCTGGTACATGTCTATTTTTATATTTTTATTAATGAATTTTCAAAGCATTTCTAAGAATATTTAAAAAACTATTTTCAGTAATGTTTTGGGAATTAGAATTCAGGAAAGCAGTGAAATGAGCACTAATGGATCCAACGGTATAAAGCTGTCTGATATGTTAGGCATTAAAGGAGAACTATGAGGTGAGTGCTTTTCACTCACCTCATAGTTCCAGTCGACCTGTGACAATGAGACTGTCACAGGTCAAAATGAGCTTAGGGTGACGGGAGGACGCTGGTTTGTGTCCTCCCGTTACCCTAAGAGAAAAGCCTTAACCCCATACTTCTCCTTTAATACTTCGGTATCAAGCAGAAGGGTGCTCTATATTTAAATGAACGCTAACAGTTCTGTACCTGCTTTATGCTTTATACATTTTCCTTCATTTGAAGTGACCTAAGCACATTATTGTTCATTATGAATAGTAATAGAAAATTTGAGAAGAGATTATAAAGGAAAAAGTTAGATGTTCAGAACAAAAAAGACAGCACTGTGTAATAATAGTGTAATAATATTTTTTAATATGGATTCTGTGTTGGAAATATGTCTGACCACAGGGACACAGTGTTACAATTTGCATAGTCATCTTCCATCTCCTTACTCCCATTCACCTCTAAACTCCTAGAACGCCTCATCTACAACCGCCTGAGTTGCCACCTCGCTAATAACAGTTTACAGTCTGGTAAATGCTCCGTATATCTTCAGTAATCTTCTAGGACCCTGAAATATGGGTTGGAAAGGACCTCTTTACCAGTTTGCTTTGAAGGAAGGGGACATAAAGTAACATTAGTCAAGCAAAACAAATGACAAACACACCTTGCTGTAAAGCTGGTAACGAATTGATGAGTGCATTTGTCATTTGGTTTGCTTGACTGATTTGGTGCAGTGACGCATGGGGGTCTCAGCTGCCGGTGTGATGTGCGGGGTCCCTTGTGCATACCTGTGCCTTTAAGGGAGGTTGGGCTTCCTCCTGACAAACCTGCACCCAATTTAATCTTCTGCCCCATGTGCTCCAAGATGGAGACTCTCATAGTTTAGAGTTAGGACCTCACTATAAGAGGTGCCTTGGCGCGGCTGTGCGGCTTTCACATTTTCTGCAGAAGACTGGTATCCAAACCTCTGTTATTAACCTTAGTGGTTAGACAGGTTTTGCATGCTGGCTGGTGAGTGTGCCTGAAAACTTTTTTCTGTTATAAAGTAATATTAAACTCAATAATGATTCCAGATCAAACATACATTGCCCAGCAAATAATTTCTTACACACATAGCTTACTAACACACACAAGGGTGGCTCCATATGACCCTGCACGGGAAAGGAGCCACCTTAAAATAGGATATCAGGGCCAGTGCTCAGGAGACCAGCTGATTCTGCAGGAAACTAGAACAATTAAACATCAAGGAGCAGCATCCACTGTATGGAATTTGATCACCATTTAAAATAGCTTAAAAACGTTTAGACTTTAATATTTCTTTAAAGAAGATGTAAAAGAAGGACATTAGGTTTGCTAAAGCACTGTGTATCATGAACAAATGCCATTGTAATAAATAAAATACTGTTTTTAGTGCTCCCGAAGCCTCCTTGCAGCCACCTGTCTACACATAAAAAACTGTGAGTAAAATCAACTCAGTCATACAAAACCTTTCTTCCACTGCTAGTGCTATGTATTTGTACCCGTCTGTGGATTAAATTAACTGTCCACAGGGCTGGATTTACTCTCTGTGCTGCCCAAGGCCAGGTTCCTCTACGGATGTCCTGGGCGTCGGGCAATAGGAATCCTTGCTGCCCCGAGGCCGGGCCTCAGTTGGCCTTGTGGGAAATCCGGCCCTGACTGTCCATGTATGTTACAGGAGTATTGTGTCCATAGCTAATTGACTTGACTTAACATGTTAGATGCGCCTTGATATTGCTGTTATTTACAGCTTTGCCTGGTGCTAGCACTGTATGTGTGGGGGCTGATGCATGTGGGTAGTAAATAGATAGTCACATGACAATGTTGCCAGCTATTTTATTACACATTTGGTAGTTATTTTTTATATGGGATTTTCTAGTTACATATATTTAACATATTTGTTGCCATTAAAGGAAATGTAGAGCAGATGGCCTCGTAGACCTTTTTCTTTTTCTTTATTTTGTTACTTCCTGTCTACATGACTGCACTCCAGCGATGGCTACATGCCATTTTTTAGAACGGATTTCTCTGTAGTGACAACAGTAGACTGTGCCTACATAATGTGTGTTGAAATGACCTCTTGTGGTCTCTACTGGAAGCCAATGTACATGCGCTACTTTTTTTCATTGCAATGCATGGTAATGCTGTCTCACTACAACACGCAACTGTCAGGAGGTGCGTCGAGGTGCCATTGAAATGAATAACAACGTACAAACCCATGGTACCACACAAATATTATGCGTTTCATACAATGCCATGGTGTAAACAGACCTAAAAGAAGACCACAAAAGGTTTAATGCAAGGTCTGCTTCTTGCATATTGGTCCATCCCTCTTGTCTAAATGGTGCATTAACCCAGTGCTTCTACACTAGAGAGGGTGATAATGTCATGGTCCTTCTGAAGAAGGTTTAAGAATGCTGAGTATCTCAAATCTTGCAAGAAGTCACTCCAGCATAGTGCTGATTTAGTACAAGGTCCACTTCAAAGTGTATTTCCACTTTTGCAGTCAAATTTGAAACAATCCCTCTATATGTTTGTTGTGTGTTCCTATTTACACAAAGTAACAAAAATATTTTTTTTAAACATATTTCTTACCTTTTAGATGTTTGGTTGCAGCAGGCAACATGGCTGAATCAAGATTTTTCTCAGCACTTTCACAGTGATCTGTCCTTATAGAAAGACTTAAATTTGTGGATTGTTTTTCTCTCATTAACTTCTTGGAGAAGCTCTTCACTGCTCACAGCCCCTCCTAACAGAAGAAGAAGCAAGTAGAAATGTTAACCCTCAAGAAACGGAGAAACCCAAGCCAAAGGAATGTGAACTGCAATAAGCATTATTATTTTTTTAGCTTATGCTATGTGAATGGGAACATGTAACAAATATAAAATAGGTGTTATCTCAATTTGGCTGCAAAAGTGGAAATTGTCAGGCAGCCTGTACTGCTGGCTGCAGCACTCACTGGCGAGGGTTAATTATCTTGTGTCTTGCTGGCTGCAGCACTAGTCTAGTCAGCTGTGGCTTAATGAATCTTAGCACACACCTCCAGCTCTGTGATTGGCCTTGTTGCTGTTGGCACCCTATTTAAGCATCATCAGCCTGTTCCCCAGTGCTTGTGATAGTTCTTGCTATATAAGCTGTGCTCAGTCTCTGCACATCCTGTCTCTGGAATTCTTGTCTGTCTCCTGACCTTAGGCTGTCCCTGGATTACGCTCTGCCCGCTGCTAGCCCTTGCCAGCTGCCCGCCCTGACCTCAGCCTGTGCCAAGATTACCCTTGCCAGCCGCCCGCCCTTACCTCAGCCTGTGCCCGGATTACCCTTTGCCAGCCACCAGCTTATGACCTCAGCTCGTCCCTGGTTTACTCTCTGATAGTGTATTTCGCCTTCTATCCATACCTCAGTTCAGCACCTGTGGCCAGCATGTGGCATCACCCGATTATAGCATATAGTTTAAGTCATGGGGGCACCCAAGTACCGGTAGGCGTGCTTGCTTTATGGGAACGGCGGCTGCTACAGATGAAACAACTCACTATTTCCTCTGATGACGTGCTTCCACAGATGGTCCTGTCAGAAATACATTTTAAGGATTGTATCATTTCTTAAATAAGTACAAATGCAATTTAACTGAATTACACTTTAACTTCTAAACTGATTACAAATTCAGTCAAGATTTTGTATTAAATAAGGCGGATAGACATACAAATGTGGACAAGCCCAGTTTATTGCAAGCCTGCAGTCACTTACTTAACCATTTGCAAATCTCATGATTTATTTTTCTATCATCCATGAAGAAGTTTCAGGATACCTAAACAACAAGTTAGTTGGAATCATGTGCTAATATATAATCTAATGTATAACAGTCTACATTATTACTGAAATTGTTTTAGATGCTGATTACCTTTTTGTTGGAATTCCCCTAGGGGTTGTGCATTTCAACAAAACTCTATAGCAACCCTATTATCAAGGACCTTGGTATTTTCTCTAATTTAGAAAATGAAACATATCACCGGTTGCCATGGGCTACTAACTGTTAGTAAATTGATGGATAGTTGTGGTCTTTTTTTATTATGCTTGCAAAACAATAGGCTCTCTCAGTACCATTAGTGTAATAATAGTAAGGAAGACTAATGAAATCAAGGTAACTAAACAGTCTCTGATGATACAGACTAAGTATATAAATAATGTAAAAACTGAAGTTGAACCGTAACCTTTAAAACAATTGGCAGTACTATATGGATTTCTGTGTATAACATACTGACATTCACAGTTCAGGAATAATAAGACATTTGTTAATGGCATCTGTGAAATGACTCCAGGCAAAATACAGAATTCAGTAGCACATATGTCAAATAAATTACAATTTACTTGTGTCTGCTTTTGGTATTTGTGTGGGGAAAAAACATCCAGGATGCTAAAGAAGAGAAACAACTACATCGATGAGAGGAGAAGGTGGCAGACCTGGTACCAAGTTATGGATTAGGAAAGGTCTATGGTCTCCTTTTGGATAAGCCTGGCTTAGCTGACCCTATCTTAGACTTGCTCTGACTAATCATGTCATATATCACCCAGTGTTTAAAGGGAATATCTGGTCAAAAACGAAAAATAAATATGTATTTCTATATTGAATTTCCATAAGTTCTATCTCACTCCTAAAAACCATATTCATCTAAAAGTTTGTAAACTTACTTATTGAAGATGTCCATAGGATGTACTTCCTCAATGCACTGGAACAATTGCACTGAACTAGAACTCAATGTCTGAACAATGTAACATCATCATTGCTTGCTAGAAGCAATGCATTATGGGCTATGTAGTCTTGAGAAATTGAGAGTGTCACTTGTTGAAAGCAATGAAAGATGGGATATGTATTCTTGAAAAATCGAGATGGCATCACATTAAGCAGCAGGAAAAGAGATGCAAAGTACACTGGGAATCCAGGGAGTTGTTGGAAGTGTTGGGCAGACAGAAGGCAGCTCTCACTACATAAAAGAGATTTTTTCTAGTAAGTTTGATTGCATTATCAAAAAAAACTCTAGTATGTCTTCCTATTACAGTGTTGCTGTTATAACAGGGTAGTATATGCCGTGACTTTACAGCTCTATAATGCCCACACCACTGTTATCTTCAATTCTCTGATGGTATAAATGAACAAAAATAAGAGTTTTTATTTGCCCAAAAGTTGGGCAAAAAAAGAGAGAGAAAGTCATTAAAATAGTTAAAAAAGCACTAAAAATACTAAATGAAATAAACTAAACTACCCTATATACAACCCCTCCCCCAAAAAAGTAAACCCTCTAAATCAGCTCATCAACCCACGGGGTGAGAATTGAGAACTTCTGCTCATAAAAATGTAAAAGTTCGTTGTAAAATCATTTTTGACAGATTTCTTTGCTCATCCCTATTCCTACCTACAGCCCACTGCTGGTCTTTACATTTATGGGATTTATGTGCAGTTAAATAGAACTGGCATTACGGGTTCTGAGGTAGGGGGCGTGCCCCAGAAGCACGTTAACCCAGGCAAAGCATGCATTTGATTGTGAGTACATTTCTTGCTCTTATGTTCGTATAACAAAGTAATCTGCACTAGGGAAGGCACCCTCTGTTTGTTTTTGTATTCTACATTACAGATGCTTGACACACCAAGCCATGATTTATTATGATCTAATGCATTTAAATCATTTTTGCATTCTTGTATTAGTGTGCTGTGCGCCACAGCTTTCCCTGGTCTGTCATCAGCCAACTTGCTGTTGTCAGCTCTTCACATCTCTGATCACACCTCAGCACATCTTCTGCGATACATCATCCCCTGGTGTGAGCATAAGGCAGCACCTAGCTAACACTTAGGACATATGTTTAGCTAGCGCTATGCACATATCATTTATTACATTGGGAAATATTTTATTTGGAACTCAACCCTTCCACGTTTTTAACAAAGCTGTCATTGTAAGATAAGTCAGCATGGTCAAATAAACAAATCTAAATAGTGTTCATTACCTGTCTTGTTCTGCTGTGCCTGTATAAGCTGTTGAAAAAATTAAGGCACCCAACATATATATTTTTCTGGTTGTCTAGTCATACTAGTCCTCATGTACTATATACACTACATAGTCTAAAAGTAAGAATTATCTATATCTTACCTCAATCACATTAGAAGCTATCTTCAAGCAGTCCAGCGGGGCTTCTGTCATGGTACTGGAGGGGATTACATGAGCATGGTTGGAGGCCTGCATATTCTCTGACTTTACAAAACACAAAAATTCCCCAGCCTCAGCCTGCAATATTCTCTGACTTTCCCACGTGGGCTGGCTTTTATGGGTTTAGGGAGGCTGGTTGTTTTTATCTATCCTATCACTGATCATGTGCACACTTTGGATCAGCACAATAGACAATGCATAGCCTCTTAATTTTAAGTCTGGCACTTGCTTAAAGCAAAACAATACCACTTATGTAGGTGGGTCATTGCCATAATGTACTTACACATTATGCACACTAACCTCTAGGCCGTCCTCCTCCAGCATTGTCATGTCCACGATTTCCTCCACTGGATATTTTCTGCTGGTCATCTTTTGGGCCTGGTGTCCTCAGGCTCTGCCACTGGGCAGTCATTAAGGATGCAACATCTGCACATGTGACACAAGAGAAAAGAAGCTGCACACCATAGATCCACCGATAATTAAAGATTTAATCCACTAGACAAGGCATATTCAGCACATCGACTCCCCACCTGGGGGCTGCCCACTCTAACATGTTGCACCCCCTATGGGTCTATAATAGTATATATCTCTATGATTAAGCCCCATGGGGGTAAACATATTACAGTGGGCGGCCTCCAGGTCTCGATGTGCTGGACATGTCTTGCCTAATAAATCTTTAATTATTGGTGGATCTATGGTGTGTGGCTTATTTTTTTCTTGTGTGGCTGTTTGGGAGCATGGATGGCTCCTAGCCTGCACCCGTGCTTGCCCAAGAGTTGGAAGCTTGGCGTTGAATGGAGCAGTTGCACTTTCAATCTGCTGCAACTACATCACCTGACACCTAGATTCTATCCCGACATGCAAGATGCCTAGAATGAGGTACGGGTTACAGTGGTACCTCGGTTCACAAACTTAATTCGTTCCACAATTCTGGTCGCGAACCAAATTAGTTGCTAACCGAATCAAATTTCCCCATAAGGTTCAATGTAAATAAGGTGAATCCGTTCTGACCCCTACGAACGTGGTCACGAACCGATTTTGGTCGCGGACAGAATAAAATTTTCCCATGAGGTTCAATGTAAATGAGGATAATCCGTTCTGAACCATATGTAAATTCATTACCGCTCTGAACTTTCTTTGTACCACCATGCTTGCTCTGCACTTTCTTTGGAGCCATGCTGGATTGAATAATACTGTACAGTACTGGATGTGCTAAAAAGCACACAAAA
Organism: Nanorana parkeri; assembly: GCF_000935625.1. Taxonomy (NCBI): domain Eukaryota; kingdom Metazoa; phylum Chordata; class Amphibia; order Anura; family Dicroglossidae; genus Nanorana; species Nanorana parkeri. The sequence continues at coordinate 694,806 of NW_017306511.1, forward strand.
AAGCTTCACAGTAAGTGTGCACAGGTGTGTCTGCGACCGCGATCTCGACTAGAGGAAGCCACAACCACTCGTAGGGAAGATGGCCACGGTTGTGTTCGTCACCCGATTTGGAGTTCGCGAACAGAAGCAAAATTTTGCCGAACTTCCTGTTCGCAAACTGAATTGTTCGTGAACAGAAGCGTTTGTGAACCGAGGTATTACTGTACATTGCCATGTTCATGTGCTGTAGGTGGTATACACAAAATAAAAGGAGCAAGAAGCAGAAGTGTTTAGCCACTGGCCCCCTGGGTTTTTTTGACATCTTTTTGTATCGGGGGAAGTGATGGGAAATCTGTCCTACTCGGATATAGACAAAAACACACTTTAGAATGATGAAAGATTAGAACAGTTCACAATGGATTATTTTGCTATCTGTACCTTCCTGTCCAAGTGACAACTACATCCTCCATTTCTTGTATAGGCATCACAGGGACAGGAAAAGAGGGACATAGATAGGAATTTAAACTTTTTCCCACCTTACCCAAAATCTAAACTTTTGGCTAGATTTAGCCTTTAAAGGAGAACTCCAGGTTTTTTTCCCCCAAATTAACCCTTGCAGTGAGGCTACTCCTGCCCTGCAAGGGTTAAGCGCTCGTTTTGGTCTCGGGGCAATAAAAGAGAACCTGGTTTTCAGTCCTGCAGCAGTGAGCGCTCACCTCTCTCCCCCACCGGCTGTGATATGTCCCTCCTCATTCTTACGTTTAATGAACCTGCATTAGAAGTGATGATGTCAAAAGTCCTTAGACTGCAGGAGCCCAGGATAAAAGTGATCGCTTAACCCTTTCAGTGCGGGGGTAACCCCTCTGCAAGGGTTAATTTGAAAAAATCCTGGCCGCCCACTCCAATGAGATGCCGCCTGAGGCAGCTGCCTCATTATAGACACGACCATGGCCATAAGGACACATTGAGAGAGTGAATCTCCCTAACATGGATACAGACAGCAATGAAAACACACAGAGGTTCTACCCTCTCACCACTCTATCCAAAACTAAAATAAAAGTTTTGGCTTTAGTTACATTTTAGGAAAACTGTTCACAATAAGGATTAATACTGAGCATACTGACAAAAAGATTTGGGGTTTACATTCACGCTTTAAAACAACCTATGGAAGAGATGGCCTCTTAATGGTGTGGAAGGAATAGTGACTGTACATTTTCAGCAGTCAGAAAGGGAAGATTTCAGCATTTTTTTTTTTTTTACTGATTAATGACATGATTAGATAAAGAAAATCCTTTAGTCCTGTCTTCCAAATCCTAATGCCACGCATTTAGTGATTCCAGTAAGCTTTGAAGTAGGGGCTGTAAAACGGCTCTTTGATCTACTTACAGTATCGCCGTTTTCAGTGAATTCTACAGCACAGTGATGTGTCCTCAGGTAATAATAGCTTTGTGCGTATTATCTCTATATGAATGTGTGTTTCTTTTTCTCTCTGAATGGATAATGGAGAATGAAGCCCAACAGCTATGTGCTGGAGCATCTCTATGTATAATGTACTAACGGAATTCTAAAGGGAATCCTGTCTGGGTAAGAGAACAAAGAGTTATCACATGTTGCCACGGATTTAAAGTAAGATATCTCTGCAATATTTACTGGAGCTTAGAACATGAAAAAAGCAATGATTTTCTGTTCTTGTTTTTACTGTAGTGTGATTACATTACTGTACACCCAGCCTTGTCTGCACCAACTTACTACCAGTCATTTATTTCCAACGCATGTACCTGCATAAAGTGAATGGTAAGCGGTGGTATGTGTGGTCCATAGTACTAAAGGCACGAAAGACAGTTTAAAGTGTATCTAAACACAAAAACACTAATTTAATATGTTACAAAGTATCAGTATTTAGATGTGGTAGTTGCATTAGTCTTGTCCTTCTTTAGACTTATTTTCCTTTATGTTGGTAATCCTGAAAATTAAATACTTCCTGTTCCTGGGTGGACTACAGACATGTCTGCATGTGTCACCAGCTAGCCTGCAAAAAAACCAAAAGAAAACAAAAACAAATTACACTGTCTAACAATTTGGGTACAATTCAGGACAAGAAGGTAAGGAGGGCCCTGCCCGTGAGGGCTTCCAATCTAAAAGGGAGGGGCAATTGATACATGACGAGGTAGCTCTGTGGGGATGAATTGTTTGAGAAAGTGATAGTTCAGTGGTTAGGTTGATGTGGGATAGGCTTCCCTGAAGAGATGAGTCTTAAGGGATCACCTAAAGGCAGTCAGAAAATCTGGTACATGAATAGGGACAGGTGACTTACACAGTGGCGATCTGATCCCGAATTGTATCTATTTTGTTTTTAAAATTGATTTAACTGGGCAATGAATGAGTTAGTGGGTGATGGCGGTGGGGGACATAGTAGAGAGTTAAAAGTTGAAAAGTGTTGACAATGTCTGGATGAGAATAAGTTAATGAGAGTGACAAAATAAGTCTGTTTGGCAAGGCGGAGGAAGGAATTATATTTTAGGAGGGCAGCTTTATACAAGGTAAAGTCTTGCAGAAGACTAGTTTTTTGCCACAGTCGTTCAAGAGTGCGGCTATGTCTTTTTTTTAGATGTCTGGTTTCTTTTGTTTGCCATGTTTGTAGTGGACGCGGCCTAAGTCTGAGTGTAGTGAGGGGAGCCAAAGTGTCTAGAGAGGACGAAAGTGAGCTGTTGTAGACAGAAATAGCCAGGTCAGGGCAGGATAGGGGTGAGATTTTGTCATAGAGGTGGTCAGTAGCAGAGTAGAGAAGAGAAGGGTCGAAGTGGCAAAGGTTTCTTCGGGGGACAGTGTGCCCTGTAGGTGGATTCAGGGTTGGGGGAAGGATGAGTGTGAAACTGACAAGGTTGTGGTCTGAGACCAGCAAAGGGGAGTTGGAGAGGTTGCAAGGAGTGCATAGGTGAGAGAAAACAAGATCTAGTATGTTACCATCATACTTTATTCACAATAGAAAATAGAAATCATATCAAATATTTAAACTGAGAAAATGTCCAATTTTTGGTAAAAAAATAAGGTCATTTTGTAATTGATGACAGCAACACGTTCTCAAAAAAGTTTGGACAGGGCAACAAAAATCTGGCAAAGTAAGTGGTACTAACAAGGAAGAGTTGGAAGAACATTGTGCAACTAATTAGCTTAATTGGTAACAGGCCAGAAACATGAGTGGGTATAAAAAGCCTTTAAATATATCATCATCTTCAGTACATAATATCATCAAAAGATTCCAAGAACCTTGAGAAATCTCTGTTATTGGATGTCCGTGATCTTCGGGCCCTCAGGCGGCACTGCCTTAAAAACATTCAGGATTCTGTGATGGACATCACTGCATGGGCTCAGGAACACTACCAAAAAATCCAAAAAATCACTGTCTGTGAACACAGTTTGCCGTGCCATACAAAAAGTCAAGTTAAAGCTCTATCATGCAGAGAAGAAGACATATCTGAAGATGATCCAGAAACGCTGCTGTCTTCCCTGGGCCAAAGCTCATTTAAAATGGTCTGTCACAAAGTGGAAAAATGTTCTGTGGTCAAACAAATCAAAATTTGACATTCTTTTTGGCTACCATTGGTGCCGCGTCCTCTGGACGAAAGAGGAGAGGGACCTTCTGGCTTGTTATGGTCCCTCAGTTCCAAAGCCTGCATCTCTGATGGTATGGGGGTGCATTAGTACATCTGGAATGGGCAGCTTGCACATCTGGAAAGGCACCATCAGTGCTGAAAGATGTATTCAGGTTTTAGAGCAGCACATGCTCCCACCCAGATGATGTCTTTTTAAGGGAAGGCCTTGTATATTTCAGCAGAACAATGCTAAATTGCACCCTGCATCTATGACAACAGCATGGCTTCATAGTAGAAGAGTCCGATGTTTACCTGGCCTGCCTGCAGTCTGGACCTTTCACCAATTGAAAATATTTGGCGCATCTTGAAATGAAGAATACGACAAAGAAGACCCAGGACTGTTGATCAGTTAGAATCCTATATCGGGCAGAAATGGGACAACATTCCTCTCCCAAATTCCAGCAACTGTAAACATCTGAGAACTGAGGAGACCAGAGTGTTGTTAAAAGAAGAAGGGATAGACTGTGGTAAACATGGCCCTGTCCCAACTTTTTTGAGACGTGTTGCTGCCATCAATTTCAAAATTACCTTATTTTTTTTCTTAAAATTGTAAAATTTCTCAGTTTAAACATTTGATATATGTTTTCTATTTTCTATTGTGCATAAAATATGGGTTTATTAAATTATTAGCACACCTGGTAATACCAATTACATTTTTAGCATGTGATACTGAGGCCTAACATCTCGAACTTAGCCTACTGCTGTCTTAGAAACAAGATTTTTTTAGCCGAAACTTGTAATAAATCCCCTATTGCAGCAGAATTATATAGTGCATACTACTATTATAATTACTATTATCACCCCTACCCTTATTACCATAGAATGTTACTGAAAATATTTTTTAACTAAACTTTGAATTCTAACTTTTTTCTGCTCCATGTTTTCATTTTAAATAGATTGTAAATGTCTCTCTAGTGGTCATCTGCATATCAGGGAGTGTAATAAGTATTTATTTTTAATGGGAATGGACAGTTTTTTCAAGCTTACTATAAATCACCTTATTACTATTTGTTAATGTTTTACAAACCTTGTATAAGATTAGATGTGTCCATAGGGACAAACAGGTTTCCTCTTGACATGCTTGCTTTACAGTGATACTCAAAGGCTGTGGTTTACTGTTCCTTCTTACACTGGAAGTCTGTAGGACATCCAACCCACCAAAACAATGCACTCCCTATGTGGCCAATACCCTATTTTAATAGTTGTTAAGCAGGGTGATAGTGATTGTGGTAAAATTCTTAGTTCCCTCTGGTAGCTACTCTACAATTCTCTGTTTTTTTAAATATATAAGAAATATGGAAGAGTAAGTCTGTGACATTTTTTAAAGTATAGAACGAAAAATACTTTGGATTAAACAAAACTGAAAATATGTACTCACTAAAAATACACTATGAGGAATATTCACAAAAGAGTGAAGAGTTTGGAGAAGACAGGAGAAGTGAACAATCTAGGACACCATAGCTAAACTGGAAAGTGAGCTGAATTGGAGAATTTTTCCAAATCAGCTATTTTGGCCTAGATTGTTCACTTCTCCTGCCTTCTCCAAACTCTTCACCCTTTTGTGAATAACCCTGTACATTTCTATACTTTAATGCCCATTCCTGGGCAAAAATTAACCCTCCCCTCATCCCTTCCACACCTCCTCCAACATCACCTCCCTCTAACCATTGAGCAAAGATTTTATTTTTTTAAATAAATCCAAAGTTTTTACCAACCTAGCCCTGCAGTCCATGTTCCTTGCTGGTGCTTCTTCGGGAAGTGTAGGTTGGTGACCCAGCACTGCATTCCAGGTTTGCAGCTCACTGGTGTTGTTGGAGTCATCATGCTACAGCAGTCTTCTGCAGCCTGAGAGGACCCTGCAACTGGCCAGCCAATAGTAAGTGCCACCAAGACAATGATGTGAGCACAGAAAGAACCCGCCAATGCTGCAGTTCAGAAGACAAAGTATTGGGACCCAATGTGCTTAGTGACCATGGATTTAGGTAAGGTATTGTTTAGGGGGAGGGAGGCCCTGGCTGGATAACAACTTTAAGGAGATAAGTCTTTTTGAGAGTCCAATGTTTTCAGTCAGGCCACAAATGATTCTTCGATTTGCACAGAGAGAAACAGCAATGAGGTACTGTCATTGTGCAGTACTATACTAATACGGTAAAATAAAGCTATGTTAATTGTAAAGAAGAGTATGTAATGGACTATCTGCCCCACTGGCAATTCAGAGAACTGGAGACTATATACATGGCTCTGTAAATGTGGGGGAAGAGAATGGCTTTGAGAAAAAGAGAACTGTACAAGTGGATGTTATGTGATGGTGAATGGACATGTTCAAGGAAAAGTTCATATTTCAATAAGGTTATTTTTTCATTTGGATTTCCAAACTTGTAACCTTTCCTCCCTCAATGTTGTTTACATTTCAAAAGACCTAGTTGTGGAGAGGCATGACATGGGAATAACCAGTCTGCCGTTTGAAAACAGTTCCTAAAGCATACAGAGAATTAATATTCTATTTCTTTTTTTCAACTTCTCTCAAATCCACCCAGAGTATGGCCACATCCCCAACTTGCCATGGTGTGCTTTACACACTGCCATTTACTACCTGTAGTGGTGCCCCCAGACTTTAAAATTCTCAGTAATGCCCCTTGCCATAGAATAGGAATACAGCAATTACCAAGAAAAATTAAATGGAAATGTTTGGTATAGGACTGATTTAGCTACACACAATCTTTTCCCACTTAACACTGCAAATTTTATATTTGTCCTACAGACTATTATGATGTTCTACATGCTGGTCATAGTATAGACAGAGAGTAGTAAGGATACTTTCTCTTCTATTTCTCTCATCTATCATCCCTCTATTATTATCCATAATCTCTGATTCTTATAGCTTCGGAAATATAATTGAAGAGATACAATATGACAAAACAAGTAAGACTATATGCACAGCTTGAATAGGTACAACAATTTGTTAGAAATTAATCATAAAAATAGAGTTTTACCAAAACAGTTGATTTAGGGTTGAATGTGCATAACTTTATAGTGATTTCAAATCTTCTCTGTATGGTCAATATAATGCTGAAGACCTTCAAACCAGTAATTAAGACTACACACCATGCTATTATCTGCTCCTCCACTGCCAGCAATTTAAAGTGTATATCAGGGCAAAAAACCCCATCTGCACTACATCTCTGCAATACATGCACAGTTTCCCATGTGTATCCCTGCCTGTTGCTATCCAAGAAATTCACTCAGCTCCTATTTTCCTTTTGTAGGCTAATAACACACAGCTTTGTGGACTCAATGGTGTCAGGCCTGTCCAGATGTCTTTTACTTAACTACAGAACTCCCCCCCCTCTCCTAATCTCCACAACATAAAGACTAATTGTTCTGCAGTCCAAGGTTAGAACTGGGAGGGCTAATTAGATCCTTTATGATAATACAGGAAGTATGAACAGGACATGGGACAGCCCTGAATTTCTGGCATCATCATTTGGTTGTGTTTTGTGCTTAACAAACAAATATAACAGAATACTTTCAATGGTATATTTAACAGACTAAAAGAAAGTAAAAAAAAAAATGTTTATTGTATGTAAACTCCAACACTTTGTCAGCCAATAGTTTGTTATTAAATGTGAATTTCTCTGATTTAGGCCTTGTTCACACCAAGCGCATTCCAGGAGCAGAGCAGTTACAGACCGGAGCAAAACTGCGTCCAATGCGCCCTGTGCGGCCGCACAGGGCGCCATGGCAACAAGGGCGCCGTGCGGCCGTCACAGCTCGTCCTGTGGGCGGCTTCTCTCCCCCTCACCGCTGGCACACAGTCAGGAACATGAATCACTGTGATCGCACATATACACATGAACACATATATCTATATCTATAGGGGCTACACTTATAAAAGGAAAACAAACACAGGAAAGCCCCAAAGATCAGGACCCTTCAGCTTTACAGCCTTGTAACATTCTCTAAAGGCCAAATATAAAGGTTTCAGTAAAAATGATTTCGGAATTAAAAGTGTTTTCCACTAGAAAAAATATTTTAGATATGACTTTCAATAACATTAAACAAAGAATTATCATTTCATTATACAACTTGTCATCCCAGTACGTAGCTAAACTCAGGTGTTAAGTCTTCTAAATGCATTCAAGCACCTTAATTATTATCAATTTTGTGTATCAATTATTATCTTATTTGTGTATCACTCGGCTGTAGATCCTCAAAATATGTCTGAATTGGTGCTGACACTGTACTTCCTTCAGGAAGGTGGCTACTTTTGTTCCCCATGGTCCTTGTGTTTGTTGTGGCCACCGCTCCAAGCTCACTCCTGTGATGGACTACAATCTCACATTTAGTTTGCTCTTTTGTATTGAGATTGTAGTCCATGGGGAGGAGTGAGCTTGGAACGGTCGCTACTTAACAACACACAGAGGGACCATGGGGAACAAACGTAGCCCCCCTCCAGAAGGAGGGACAGTGTCAGCATGAATTCAGAGATGATTTGAGGATCTACAGCTGAGTGATACACAAATATTTAAGGTCCAGTATTGTTTAGTTAAGGTACCTGCATGCATTTTTAAGATTTACCTACTAAATTTAATGTCACTTTAAGTCGACCAAGCGTTATATATATTTTTCCATAGTAGGTGCATGAATGCTTCATAATGAGTGCTCGTAACACAGTCACATATTACCTCTCAGTGAGATCATAGTACTCCCCCCGACAATGCCTTCATTTTTATCCCCAGAAAGAAAGACACTGCCATTCTAAACTGCCACACTTTGCAGAGGTGACTTGATGGTGGCAGTGTGGCTTCCACATATTTTTGGCCAAAGGTTTGTGCAACTAAAACCTCTGTTTTTAACGCATACCATTGACAGGGTAATTCGTTTTGTTGCAGGCTAGCTGGCAGGTGCGCTGGGGATCTTTTTGTGTTTTGTATTGTTGTAAGCCTTCCCATGTGCGCCCTGCTATAAAGGCTGGTTATAGATTCATGCGGTTGCCATCTTTTTCTGGACTGCCATTCTAAAGCAGATTCTATTATACTTTTAGTCTTATAGTCTCACTCAGTACTAGTTACTAGCCTAAAAATTCTAATATCCAAGGAGGAATAGAAAGAGCAGATACTAAAGTGACACTAAACTCATAAGTTAAATCTTAAAAATACATTAAAATATGCTAACTTTTAACAATGTAGCCTTTTTGTGTATTACTCAACTGTAGATCCTCAAATCATCTCTGAATTCATACTGACACTGTCCTTTCTTCTGGAGGGTGGCTTCTTTTGTCAATAATCTCCCACTATGGAAGAAGGGTGATCTCATATTCTCAGTGTGTGTGTTATTGTTGTTAGGCAGTGTCGACAATGCTGTATATGGACAGATACTGTGCTATACAGTGCTTTCAATGTTGGCATTGGACCATTTCCCCCATGTCTGTGCCTATTTTTCCATGCCTTTTGTTTGACAATAGTATGCTTATTTGACCTACAAATCGCTAGAATTAAAACACAAGAGTTGCCCTCCATAGACTTCAATGGAACTTGTCGCAAAGTTGCAAACTTCAAGCACATTTTGCAAAACAGTTTGTGACCCAAACTAGGCAGATTCACTCATTCCTAGGGTTCTGTAGTTCACAGATGTGAGTTAGGGAGATCTATTAACATTGCTTGGGATTACAGTACAGCACAGACAGAGAACACAGGAAATTGTTATTTTACTGAATTTCTGGCAGAATCAGCAAGTATTTTATTTGTGCTCTTATTGAACATATATAACAAATATATTTAACAGACCAAAAGGGATCAATAAAGAAAAGTAAATTTTTAGAGTTTACAGCCACTTTACACTTCTTGCCTTAACTGAATTTGTATTGTAAGTAATCCCTTTACTTATGTAGAGTCCGTCTAAAGATTAAATATCTGCCAATTCTCATAATGTCCACTGGATGCTTTCTTTCCAATTGAAAATTGATTTAAAGCCATGTGTTGTTCGATATACATTGATTTGTAAAGATTGATAACAAGCTTTTTCTTAGCATAAATTAAGGTCACCTGTTGCTTGATGTAAGTAATAGGATTGAACTGCAATTGAGATTTTCCAGAACCTATATTTTTATTGTATTCACTGCCTTGCCTGTAGAAACATAGTTTAAAGATTTGATATGAAAAAGGATGATTACCTGCTGTGTGCCTGATTAAACCCTGGATTTACTCCATGCAATAATATGCTATATGTTTCCTAAGACTACATATATTTCCTGAACATGGTTGAGGGCCCGTTCACACCAGTTGCAGTGCGTTCCAGGCCGTTTCGCTTTTCCGGCCGCCTCACTTTTCTGTGGGGCAGGAGGGGGCGTGACGGGCCATTGAAGTGAATGGCACCGTAGCCACGCCCTCTGGCCGCAATGCAATCGCCCACACGGGATCGCAAGGCACATTGTGCTTGCTGTCCGGTGAGATCAAAATAGTGCTTGCAGCATTTTGATCGCACCGGACCGGACCGCAGGCACAATGTGTCTTGCGATCCCGTGCGGGCGATGCATGTTACTAGCAAGAGGTAAAAGGAAAGAGGGAAAAACCTAAAATAAAATAAACAAATACAGCCACCACATCTATAGAGAAATTGCAACATGTTACATTTTCATTTTTGGATTTCTATACATTTTAAGCTGCTTCATTGAAAAACCTGTATATGCAGATGAGCTGACCCCTGGTCTTCAGGTCTAGGCCATCCCCGAAGAAGTCACATAGTTACATAGTTACATAGTATTTGAGGTTGAATAAAGACATTAGTCCATCAAGTCCAACCTATTAGGATCTCATTCTAGGAGTACCTGTACCCCTGTATATTACCTGTACCCCTGTATATTACGGTCCCTTAAGAAATCGTCCAAAAGTTTCTTGAACAATTCCACAGAAACATGTTGGAGGGCACACACACGTTGAAATCACCAACAGGAAGTGAAGGAGCTCTGGACAGTGATCTGTAAGTGGGCTAGTTTCAAGATACTGTGTGCGGCTTATTTTACCAGCGGGCAGCGGTCCGGATTCGAAGGGGAGGAGGGTTTTATGTGGAAGATAAAGCAATTGCTATTGTAAGTGTTTTTAATCTTGGCTTTTAATAAAGAGGTTTTTATGGAACTATGGATTCTTTTACATTTTTATGAGTATGTGATGAAACCTGTTGAAGAGGAGACGAGGCGGAAAGGTGAAAGTATTGCACACCGGTGATTTGGATTCAGTGAATCGGATGGGGAAAAAGAACTAACACCTTATTGTATGTTTCATGACCATTTTAATGTGATGGTCCACCCTATCTAGTGAGTGCAGTGTGCGTAGGTGGAATCGCACGTGAATGGAGAGAAGTGTCACCCATGAGAGAACATATATACCCCAAGGACATTTCTTTGTGATTCTGGACTAATTGTGATACTTCTGGACTAACTTATTGTTTTTACTTATATAAATATATGTGTTTATAGCGCTAGGCATTTATACTTATATGTAGAGGGTTGTTATACCCGTGGCACAGCAGCTCAGTGTTTTATATTAGATAGAGGAGATTAGGAGCACAGATCTGGTCTTGTCTCATCAGCCCTCATTTTCAAGAACAGCTGTCTTATATTGTGGCCTGTAGCTGAGTTAAAATGCGATATATAGGTATTTAGGAGCACAACCTTTTTGATTATGGTGTACCGGTCAATGAGTTATTTGTCATTTAAAGATAATGGAAAGAGAAGATAAATGGGTAGAGCCATGTAAATCCTTCTGTTACAGTCCACTGGCCAACTTTGCATCCAGAGCTACTAGATATAGTTTAGATACAGCCTTAAATAGTAAACTATTAGGTCAATTGTTTCACATGTCTTAGCTTGAGACTGCTTTATGTATATACTGTTAGCTACCATTACATATACAGTATATTTGCAACACTGTGCTTCTTTCTGGAGGGTGGCTACTTTTGTTCCCAATGGTCCATGCGTGTGTTGTAAAGTAGGCACAGCTCCAAGCTCACTCCTGTGATGGACTATAATCTCAATGCAAATTAGTAACTAAATTTGATATTTTAGCGAGTGTGTCTGGATCAGTAGTTACTTTACAACACACACAGGGACCATGGGGAACAGAAGTAGCCACCCTCCAGAAGGAAGGACAGTGTCAGCACCAATTCAGAGATGATTTGAGGATCTATAGCTGAGTGATAAACAAATAAGATACATTTGTATTAATATTTAAAGTACTTAAATGTATTTTTAGGGTTTAACTCCAGAGTTTAGTGTCACTTGAAGGTAGAAACTGCCAAGCAATCAGCATTTTTTAGAAGGAACCTTCTTTCTGTCAGTAAGTCAGTCATTATTGACAAAGTGTTGAAGTGAAATCTCTAGGCAAACAGGTAAATACACAGTACATATGGATTTTTAAACTTCTGTGCTGCCTGTCTTGTGATATGCACACCTGTTAAATTGCATATCCAGGTAAATTATATATTTTCTTATGTTTAGCCTTGCATACTGCTGTGTTACGTCTCCTTCAGCTTGCATACTGGGCTGTAAATCAGCATCGTTCAGTTCTGATTCAGACTCCATTGAACCAGAAGATGGCACAGAAAGCTATAAAGCTGAGCCAGACACAGTGGAGTTATTTCCCTGACTGTGCAGTGTGCAGAAGTGTGTAAATCACTAGTCTGGCTGAACAGAGATACAAATCTTTTTGGATGGTATGTTAAGTTCTGTTTTAAAATGAAAGCTGACTTTACATATGAGTGATTTCATTTTTTATGATAAGCTTTTTTACCTGTAAAACAATGATTATTTTGTGTAAAGAGATGAATGCATTCGTATTGTTTTGCTTGAAGGGCACAAAAGCAGACTTATCAAACATTAGTCAGAAAGTCAATAAGATGTACTCTGGCTGGAAAGCCATGATACTTTTCCTTAGATTGGTGATGTTCCTTCCTGCTCATTCCTGCAAACATGCAAATATGGCAATGTTTAACCTATTGTTTCGTGTACCACAAAGAGCTCCATTGTCACTTGGACATTCTTAGCATACAGCATGTAGAGATTACACATACTATCTTTCTCAGATCACCCAAGAGGTGAACCATGTTATGCAATGCTTCTCTTTCTTTCTGTTGTTCCAGCCATATAGCTTTGGGGATTGTGTTTTAGTAGTTACAGGGGTTAAAAAAGTAAATCTAACAACACTGTAGCATCAAAAGTGACTGCATGGGGCGAATACTGTTACTTATTTACCAACATGCTAACTGGCATTCCGTACTCTAACCCAGTGATAAAGGCCCATCATAAAGCACAACAGCAATGGAAACATCCAGAGAAAAGTATGGAGGCACCCAAAGAAACTAAACCCCAGAGGTGTGGGATGAGAGGTGCATGGCTAGCCCCCTTCTCAGTTGGGTCTCCATTCAGGTATTTGATACAAGCCTTAAAATCACACGCCTGAGAAATGACGAAAATCGACTGTACTTAAAATTGTCCATAGGCGATGCTTTTTTTAAAAGCCTTTACAGGTTATCAGTTTGGAGTTAACAGTGAATGATGGCCCTAGATTTATTGCTTTAATTCTGGCATGAGCGACAATACCTAATATGTGTGGTGCAATTGTCGTTTTCGTACAATGTATGCACTTGTGCTTGTGTATGTGGGGGGGGGGGGGGGGGGGGGGGACAGGT
>NW_017306511.1:708396-737983 GCF_000935625.1 Nanorana parkeri
TTTTCTATAATATGTCGGCGTGTGGGTGTTGTGACGGGGGGGGGGGGGGGAGGGGTGTTACAAGTTTTGTTTTCTTTTTAATTATAAAACATTTGTTTGTTAATGTTATTGCCATCATATGGGGCTGATAAGCCCTCTATGTTATAGTATTCTGCAAGGGACAGACTTTCTTTAAAAAAACACTGGGGCTCTGTTCGACCCTTAATATCAGTTCTGCACTCTTTTGAAGCTGACTAAGCACAGATTGAGCTTGATCAGCTTCTTTCCTGATCACGGGGACCAGAGAATGACAGCACTAAACATGGAAGCCGATGTTCACTGACCTCCAACCACTCTCCATCCTGACTATGGAGGTACTGGGCACCCAGGAGGAACAGGTGCATGCAGATCACCCTCTGCATGCAATTTTGCATACTCCAGCTATACCCCAACCCTTTGAGTGACAGTGGGCATATATGGTAGTGTGAATGCAGTAAATGTTCTACCTAATTCACACCCCTTTCACCTTCACCTATATCCCATAAAATGCTTGCCTCTTTTGCAAATTAAAGCTGGGTGGGGCTATAGAATGATGTAGAATGTAGTCCTATTGTAGAGGGTAACATTGGGAGGCAGGTTGGTCCCTCCTAAAGACCCAATGCTGAAAATATTAAAAGTGGTTTAGAGATGGTAATGTGACCGTTACTTTAAACTTCAAAAAAAGGTAGCAAAATAAACTTTTTTTAACCACTTCTCTCACACTTGTATACTCCTATAAGAGTTAATAAGAAGAATAAGAGTTAATTAGTGCTTATTAGAGTTAACAGCGGGCTTAATATGGGGTTAAATAGGAACACGTTTTATGTACATTTCTTAAACTTTTTTTTTAAATGGTAAGGTTGCATTACCTGACTTCATATTCAGATTATAGTGGACCCCTTTCATCTGCATATAGATGAATAAAACAGAATTAATATAATGTACCAGTAAGATTGTCAGGGCTATTCACTAAAGGGTGCAGAGTTTGGAGAAGGCAGGAGAAGTGAACAATCTAGGACAATATAGCTGAACTGGAAAATGACCAGAATTGGAGAATTTTCCAAATCGGCTATTTTGGCCTAGATTGTTCACTTCTCCTGCCTGCTCCAAACTTTAGTGAATAACCCTGTGTATTTATGAATGACGCTTCAAAACAACATTTGCAAACATGGCAGAGGGAGCTGCAGCAGTGGGAGAGGGATGTGGTGGGCTATTTACACATGTAAGGTACCTGGTATGACCTGACGTGATGAGGGAAGATTCCCCTTGCAGTTCTCGTCTGAGCAACCCTGGAGGTGGCACAGGGAATGCATGGAACAGAGAGAGGCATGAGTGGCTTTGGTGGATGCAGGACTGCTGGTGCTGGTGTGATGATGCAAGTAGCTGGATGCAGGGAACTCTCTGAACCAGGTGATCAGCAGCAAGCCAGATGGTAGAGGGGAAGAAGCGGAGTCAGACAGACCAGGTCAGCAAATGACAGGCAGCGAGTTGCAGAATCATAAGGCACAGGCGTAGTCACAGGAGAGCCACATCGGAACCTTGCAGGGAAGCAGAGACAAATCGAGATACAGAAGGGTAGTCAAGACAGGCAGGGGTCAGAAGGCAGGCAAACATATTCCAGAGAACAGAGACAAGCTAGAGTCCAGAGACAAGCCGGGTCAAACAGAAATAGCAAGCACAGGATACAGCTGATGATCTTCCAGCAGCTAGCAGCTTCCTCTAGCATCCCTAAATAGCCCACCTGGCGCCAACAGGTGGAACAGGCATGCTCATGTGCACAACTGGAGGCCATGCCTGACGTTTTTGACTATGCGAACGTGCGTGATGCGAACACTTATTGGTTTGCTATGTGCATATTCGTGCGCAACAGTGCATGCAGCGGTTGTACTATGGACGGCAACCAGACCTTCCTGACAGTCTACTTTGTTAAAGTTTTTTGGATATACTTGGCACACTCAGGGTCCAGATGGTAATTTTTTTTAACCCTTGTAGTGGGGCTACCCCCGCACTGCAGGGGGTAACTGCTCGTTTTTGTCTAGGTTAAAAAATAACAAAGTTATACTCAACCAATCCTCGGAGCCAGCCAACTGTGACACGGCTCCCTTCAGCCTGTCTCCTAATCCACTGCAGCGATGGTATTTCCCTCAGTGTCCTCACATCCTACTAAGTATAGAACGTGATGATTTATGGGACCTTAGACCGCTGCAGTGGAGGGGGGGGGGAGCTCCAGGAACCAGGCTAAGAGCAAGCTGGCTTGGAGGATCGGGTGAGTATTTTTTGTTTTTGACCCTAGGCAAAAATGAGCACTTAAAGTGACATTAAAGTCATAAAACTTTTACTCGCCCCGCCATGCTGCTTTAAGGACTTACCTTAAATTATGCTTCTTGATCCAATCATATCCTTCCTTCCACTTGTATTCAGCAATCCCTCCAGCGCTGGTGACGGTTTCTGATCCAGCACTGACTGCTGTGTCTTCTGTGTCCCACAGTGTCTGTCCAAGGCGCACTCTTCCGGCTGCATGCATTGACTTACACTGAGCTTCTTCTCTGCTCCTTGTCAAAGATCTCTACTAGGCATGCGCCTGCCCCATCATCCTACCCGGATGCTTGAGAAGCTCCAGATTGTCAGATGGGAGCGAGCGGCGGTGACAGAGGTAGGTAATTACATTTTTGGTAACTTTTAAATTTGTAAAAATGCTTTTCCATATATCTACTGCTTGCTGGCAGTAGATATATGCAAAAAAACTGAAGAGCTTAATTATACTTTAAGAAAATTAGGAAAACTTAATGTTTAGCCGGAGTGCTGTGTTCAATGCTTTACCATAACCGGAAAACTCACCAATCATCTACGTGGACAAAATATACAAACTAAGGAATTCGGTTAAAACATTGGGAACCTTACAGTGTGCCAACATTGGGGCTTAATAATGATTTATGATTGCTTTAAGATTTCTTACAGACTTTCAAAAGGATACATTAATAAAATCCACCAACCGCATCTTTATTTAGTCTAACCGCTAACTTAGCAAATCCTATTACTGCATAGCGAAATCTACGAAGTGCATGAAGAGAGTTATCATGTACCAGTTAAACATTAGTCACAAAGCAGTTTCCTGAAGCCACTTTAAAGTAAAGTGTCTCTTTCTAAAATTGCTAATTGGCTAGCTGTCAAGCTGACCCTCTGGTTTCAATCGGAATCACTAAACAAGTATGTAAATAAGATGGCTGCTTAAAATCAGAAGTCATTATCTGCATATGTGTCCAAGGCTATTGAGTACTAAATCAAGAATGTCAGCATGATGGCTAGGAAAAGAGCATTATTAGATGGAAAGGTCAGCAATTGCAGACTCCATGTTCCTCCCATGACGGGTACCTGTTAACTTTTTGTGAAACCTAATTGGACAGGAGGGTTTGCATCTATTCTCACCAGCACTGCCACTGGAACCTACAAACGCAAAACTATACATATGGTTAACAAAGATCCAACAAAGGAAACTATCCACTCTAGTTATGACATTTTATTTATTCCACTTGCTAACCATATGTGCACATAAAATGCCTCTTTTATCTTCATTCTTTAAGATCATGCTGAGGATACGGTTACTTTTTAATTAAGTGAATTCTCCTAAGAAATCACACTGATACTGGAGAACTGCAGTCAAGCTACAAAGAATACTTGGCCCTTGGGACAGAGGCTTATGATGATGTGGAAGCAATTCCAGTTATAAAAACACATGTTTTAGATAAATACAACGCGATTCAGATAATAAGCTCAAAATGTTTTACTATCTTGTGCAGGCTGGATGGTTCATTTTGTATGTACCTGCAAGGAAGATGATAGATGTGTTCCGGCAAAAAATTCAGTTGGGTTCATTTCATTTCGGATTTTTCGTCATTTCGCTTTTCAGGATTTGGGTCCGAAAGTCAATTTGTTTTGGGATTTGTATTTGGATGAATGCGAAATTGTCGTTAATTTCAGTGTTAAATTATATTTATGAACACATTTTTGTTACTGCAAAGTGACCAAAAAATATTTTTCTTTTTAACTTTTTAGAGTCCACAGAAACAATACAAAAAAGTGCGGAGTCCCCCCAATTCCTACCAGACCCTTTAGGTCTGGTAGGAATTTTAGGAGGGCCCCCAACGCCAAAAAACAAAAAAAAAGGAAGCGTAGATCCCCCTTAAAATCCCTTACCAGGCCCTTAATCCAAGCAGATCTGGAAAGGGGGGTGCATGCTTGTCCTGCACCATAACAGGCCACATGCCCTCAACATGGGGAGGGTGCTTTGCCAGTGGGGGACTCCCTGGAAAAACACCTTGTTCCCATAATGATGAGAACAAGCGCCTCTTCCCCCACAACCCTGGCCCGGTGGTTGTGGGGGTCTGTGGGCAGGGGGGCTTCTAGGAATCTGAGTGTGGGGGGGGTGAGCCTGCCCCCATTTCCGGCAGGAGCATCCCAGGTGGCTAAGAGCTCTTAGCAACCTGCAACGCTCGGGCCGGCATCCTGCCCAGCTCCTGGTGCTCCTGGCAACCAGTGATGGACAGAGCCGGACACAGAGACAGCAGCAGTCATCCAGCCCCAGGAAATGTTTGTTAGTATTACTGTGGCAAATACGGTAGCGATACCCCTGATTATGGTCGTGTGCATCTAGCCTAAATGAAAAGTAATTGTGAAAAAAAGACAATTCTGACTTTAACCAATCAATTTTGGTAGATACATTCTTACTGGCCGGCATAACTAGTGGCATAGCATTGGTGTGCCCATTGCCTAAATACATGGGCTTATACACATGCTCTTTCTCATCTTAAAAAATACAAAGGTATGATTTTACTGTAGAACAAGTGTATGGTTTTTGCCTTTTCTTATGTACCTCCAAATGTGTAGCTGTTTTTTGAACAAGTTAGAATGTTGCTGTTGAGGTACACAGATAAAGTGTGCACAGGACAAATAGGAATGTGCTTGTACAGAGGGCACCCTGCAACAGGGAAATGTTCCTTTAGTGATAAGTTGACACAAACTCAAAGGGGTATACGGTATTTATAAAGCTGTGAATGTGACATTCACCAAACATTCTCTGCAGGCATATCTTGCTGGTGCATGTGTTTTTAAATTAAGTGATTAATTCAACTGCAGTGATTGTTTGATAATTGTCCCGTTCACTGCTTTATAAATATGCCTCCAAGTATCAAAAAATAGGTATTTTATATTACAATAGGGAAGCAAATAGAACACACTAGCAGTTAAAAACATTTCAAATGAAACAATACCTCTTAACGTCAGTAAAGCTCCTGAAGAAATAGCTTTGCCACACTACGTGTCCAGCCTCAGCTCCTACAACCCTCAGCCATCCCCCACCCATAGGTGTGCGCAGCCTGTTGCATTAGGGTGTGCACACAAAAGTCCAAACAGACACGCGACTCTCACTCCGTTTGCGGCGATATGCAACATGTACGGCACGTAAGCGCACCTGATGCATAAATGCGTGTGTATTATTATTATTATGTATTATGTATTAAGCAATGTTATGATTCTTTATTTTTTTTATGAATTTCATTTTTGTATGACTTTTTTTTTTTTTTTACATACAACTTTATGGCTATTACATGGGGGGCTAAGAAGCCCCCTATGGGATAGCCAATTTACATGACAGGTCCTCTTTAGGGAGATATCAGGGGTCTCCAAGACCCCTAATGTCACCTAGGGACCTCCAGAGAAGCTGATGAAGCAGAGATCGGCTTCATCAGCTTCTCTAGCTGGAGAGTGACACTGAATGCAGGAAGTGATGTAATATACATCACTTCCTGCATTCGGATTAATTGGCTCCTGTCTAAATCGGACCTGTGTGTATGTGAGATAGGGGCCTTAGATTGTAAGATCCTTGAGGGCAGGGACTGATGTGAATGTGCAACTATGTAAAGCGCTGCGTAATTGTTGGCGCTATATAAATACCTGTAATACCTGTAATAAATAAATATGTGAATGCAGGCTAGCATGAAAAATACTCCATTAGTAAATCAGCCCCTATATGTCAATCTGCCTTACCATTATTGAGTAGATCATTGGTTGGAGGGTCTGAATAAATTCCTGCTCTCTCTATAAAGGTGTATAAAATTACTGACACATAAACATCCTATTAGACGTGAAGCTAAAGTCCGCAAATATCCTCCCCACACAGAAAATGGTTACATATATAGTTAATATAGACTGCCCAGGTCTGCTCATTATCCTGAGTAGATGATTACTCATCTTCCAATCAAAAGGGTTCAGATATATGTAAAAAAGTAGAATAGTGGAAAAAGCTCATGACATATTATTGCAGTATTTGTATTACTTTTTAGCCCCCTTGTGAAATTGTATAAAAGTTTCAAGAACCTCTGCTTTCTAAAAGCATCTAAAGCAATCTGTACACCATATGAGAAAAAGAGAGAAAACAACACCATTTATGTGGTAATAATTCAGGAAATCAAAATCTACAAGTACCAAGCGTGATTCCTTCAGATGAATCATTAGGTATATTCCAGTCTGCTGATGCTGACGTTTGTATCGTGTGAGTGTCTGCCTGCATATGCATCAGCAAAATATGTCTTCTTGTTTTAATATGAACCAATTCCTGTTTCATATAGCACCAGTAAAAAACAAACAAACATTTTTTTTGTCCCTGCAACAGTTGTGCAGAATTTACAAATGTATCAATAAACAGAATGTTTATAGACAAATAATGTAACAGTGGATGATAACAGAAAATAACATCATTGAATAAATTTCCAAATTCCAGGTCTTTCCTGTAATCTCCCGGGAATGGAGATGGATGTTGAGGACAATGTAACTCCTGTGCACAAGCGGAAGAGTTACGTCATCACAGGCAGCCCAATGATCGAACAGAACAATGGGGGGCCTGGAAGAAGCACTGAGGATATGGCAGGCAGGGGTGGCCCTAGAGTTTTCTTTGCCTGAGGCGGGAAGTGGGTGGGAGAGTTGCTGGTGGTGCACGGTCCGGCCAAGGTGTCCCGCTCAGCTCCTAGCAACCAGTGAAGTCAGTGAGCTGCATGGGACACCGGACCGAACATTCCAGGTTGCTAAGAGCTGCCACCTGAGGCAACCACCTCATTATAGGGATGGCCCCGGCAGTAGTGGGAGACAGAGCAGCAATGGAGCTGTGCATATTGCACATTGTGGCAAAAATGAAACTTTTTCTTAGGAACTTTACTTCCACTTTAAGCTAACCTGTCAGGAAGCCTGTACGAGGGTAATTGTGCAAGCGTCTGTAAAGGTTGACCTGTTTACCTCTGTGCAGGTGCGTGTGTGCTTCACGGCGTGCATGTGCATGCGCACATCCTACGTATCGCTGCGCCAAATGGGCTATTTAAGCTCATCCTCTCCAAGCCTTCAGTGCTGAGTACTCTTCAGCTGTGTGCCTTGTATCCTGAACCTGTACCGTGTTGTTTTGCCTTCCCGTTGCTGAACCCGGCTCGTTACTTGACCGTGCTGATCTTCTGGTATCCTGACCCTGGCTCGTTTGACTACTCGTCTGCCTCCTGTCTGATCCTGCATTGTCAGCATGTTGCTGATCCTGGCCTTCCAATCAACTACGATTTTGTCTCCTGCTACAGTACCTTCTTGCCTGCACATTGCTCACCCGGCCTGACTTTCGGCTCTTCTCTGCATACCTCTTTGCTGCATGTTTATATAAAGTCACCCAGCAGAGCAGCTACAAGACTTACGGCCAGCATCGAACTGCTCTTCCGGCACTCGTGCCCCAGATCACCTGTATCAATATTCAGGCCGTCTGGGACTAGAGTTGCAAGAGAGGCCACCCTCATCATCTCAAGCTCCATAAGGTAGCCATACACACTTAGATAACTCTTGTTCAGGCCACAGGCTGAATGAGAGGACTTGTAGGTTTACCGCAAATGTTTTGTGGATCTGGATGCAAGCTTTACCTCTCTGTAGCAGAATGACTTAATTGTGAAGTAAGTGGTGGGCAGGCTAAGATTTAGTTTCTGCTGAGCTGAGGAAATTCTTATGGTCCTCAGCTCCATCTAGTGGTGGTAGTGCCATGTGAACGGCATCCACTCAGCTATACGCTGGGCAAAAGAGTTATAAATCAGCCCCAAAGTATTGAATCCAGAGCTCATTATAGCTTTCCCTTAGAGGAATAGCCTCCCATTCTATGTATCTATTATTGAGAAAAACGTTACATTGAATTATATACACACTGGCTATTTTCACTGAAGAAAGCTTATGACTTGTTATTAGCAGATTTACAGTTCTCATGGAAATAAAAAATCTCCTCCAGACCCGGGCGGAGTGTTTGACATGGAGGCTGTGACTAAGACTAAAAGTTGCAAATATGGCATTTTAAAGGTTTTCACTTGGCAGAGGGCTATTAGTTATACAGCTGTCCAAACATGGCTGGAAACCTCAAAAATAATTCATTTAGCTGAAAGTAGCAGATCTATTAAACTGCTGCTGAAGTCTGGCTTTGCATGTGTTTTGTTTCCCATGTGAGACTGTTTGTTTTGTAAGTACTCATGACAAACCGAACTGAAAGTAATCTAAGGGGAGACACACTTGTGTAAGGGAGGTTTAGTTTCAGTTTTGAAGGAGCTGGGAATAGTATATAAGAACGTTCTGGAAATCTGTGATTCTGCTCTAAGATTTAAAGAGAACAGGTCATGACTGGTCTGATGGAAGAATCGGAATGGTCGGACTTAAAGTGACAGTAAGCTCAGGAGTTAAATTTTAAAAAGGCATTCAAATACCCTAACGATTAAGGTATGGCTTAATACAGCTTATTTGTGTTCACTCAATCCTAAAACATTGAAGGCATCCCTGAAATCTACCCACTATAAAGCGAGACGCCACCCACTTGAAAGTCTTGGGAAATCTAGAACTGTGGCAGTTCTGGCAGAATTTTATAATATCTAAGTGGAAATCTAAATGTATCACAAAGAAATTATATTATTAATAATGTAAATTATTATCTTTATCTTTTTAAAATAATAGACAAAATCACAAAGGGCTGTCTTATTATTTTTATTATTCCACGGAAGACATTCCATACAGAAATCTAAGCAAAGCTTGATCATTTCATTTACAGTAACAGAAGGCTGGCTCTTATGTGCAGTGCCCAGAAGGTATTTCTTGTAGCTCTTGACACATCACTTGTTTAGCTGCCATGGAAACTAAAAGCTGTTCTTATAAAGCTGCTGTAAGGATGGGGAGAGGTTAACAGAGAGGAGTTAATCAAAGCTATTGTATTTTTTAGACCAAATGCTGCCCATGGCTATTCATTTCCTGCCCACTGTGTGCTTTTGTACAATACCAAGGATTTGTATTTATTCTCGAAGCAGAAATATCTCTATAGGAAGTACACAACAAGTGGGTTTAGTTCTCTGCTCCCCACACAAGGACACTAATTCCTTTAAGTGCGCAGAATTTACCCCTTTCACAATATCAGGGTTGCAGCAGGGACTGGCATGCCCATGCACCAATGAGGATCCGGTGCATGGACACCTATTTGTCTAGTGGCGGGAAAGAGGCGGGACAAGTATAGTGCACCTTTATAAGGCATGTGCACCTTACCATATATGGTAGAACAAGAGAGTCATGTGATAGCAGCATGTGACCATATATGTGCTCTAGAAAAACAAGAGGCCTAGTACAGACCACCCAATTAATCAGCCATATCTTTCTAATATAACCAAATCTTTAGAGTTAAAGGATAAAAAATATAGTACATGGCAATAAAATATTTTACTGCACAGTATTATGTTTAGAGAACCCTGTAAAAAGATAGATTGAATCCTACTGTAAGCACTGTTATATGAGTTGTCATTACAGAAATAAATTAAAGTGTATTTAAACCCATCTTTTTTGCTTTTGTTTTGAATAGATTTATGAGGGGTTTAAACTCATCAGCTTTTATGCTGTTTGTGTCCCCAATGGGGGACACACCATGTCTATTCCTTCTGGTGACCATTGTCAACAGACCTCAAAAGGAAGTAAAATCCAGAATTTTTAATTGTGCACAGCTTAATGAGGGTGGGGGGAGAGAATGGGAGGAACAACCCGAAATTGGGCTTTAATGATTTTCACATTAAAGCTAATAAGTATAAACCGAGCCTAAGTAATCAAAATATGCTTTCTAATGGGTTCACTATAAATAATCTAACAGTCATTAAAAAATAATGCAGAGGTAAAATAAACACTTTTAGACTATTACAAGTGTGCCCAAACTCATGCAGGCCCCAATGCAATAATTATTTTTAACAGACAGATAGGCATTGATGTCATAGAAACAACACTAAGCTTCTGGGCAGCGAGGATGTCTTTGCGGGGCTTTTATTGATCTCCTCTCTCAATATCCTAGAGCAGCAGGTAACATCTTGCCTGAATGTTCTTGATGTGTGAAGCTTTTTAGAATGTCATTACTGGCAGGGAATAGAATTTGTTATTCAGGTGACCGGGCTCTGGCAAGCCCTCAGGTCTTGGTTCTTAGCTGCTCCTCCTTTAGCATATATGAGATGATTATAGAATACCGAAAACAAGGACTACATTTCATTACAATTTTACTTTCTATATACCAGAATAAATGTAATAGTAATGTGAGATGAATTGAGATGAATGCAAAGAAAACTGGCCTTCTTTCTAGAAGGCGGATACTTTTGTTCCCCATGGTTCCTGTGTATGTTGTAAAGTAGCCACCGCTGCAAGCTCACCCCTGTGATGGACTTCAATCTCAATACAAATTAGTAAACTAAACGTCAGCTTGTAGTCCATCACAGGAGTGAGCTTGGAGTGGTGGCTACTTTACAACACACACAGGGACCATGGGGAACAAAAGTAGCCCCCCTCCACAAGGAAGGACAGTGTCGGCACCAATTCAGAGATGATTTGAGGATCTACAGCCAGGTGATACACAAATAAGATACATTTTTGTTAATAGTTATGGCATTTTTAAGATTTAACTCCTGAGTTTAGTGTCACTTTAAGAAAATATCTCTCTTGCCCCACCAGCACCTGTCCATATCACTGGGCACTCATCCAGACAGACACACATACACATGATGAGTAAGGCTTTTTGCAAAAGAAAAGTTTTCTGAGTAACTGTTCCTAGATGTGAAGCTAAAACAAACACCGCTGTGTGTAGAAAACTTTCATAAGCAATCTAACTTTAAGCTAGACATCAAGAGGTTTTCTTTTGTACAAACTTGTGAAAACCAGCTGAAACCATGTTAACAGTTTAAATAGCAGAAAATTGTAAGAAAAAAAGGTTCCCTTTCTGGCTTGTTGCTGTGCTAAATATTTGTATTCATCCTGGAAACATATTGAGCACCACAAGTACACAGCACTGCCAAGAAACAAAGGAGTAGAAGTTACACTATTAAATATCTAACTGTTATAGTTCAGGAAGTCTTTGGACAAAGGCCTGACGTGAGATCATGTAAAGGGTTGCCCAAAATGACTATTCTGATTAGGTGTAGGGGAGCTCAGCAGTGCCTTTTTGCTGAATTATATTCTATACAGGGTGTGCATTCTCCCATTTACTATACTAACTGAGCTGAGTTGTAAGAGTAGTAGGTGTTCGTATGCATAACCCATTAAGAGCAGGCTTTTGAGCAGCAGGTGAGGCAAGTCTGGACTAGGCGAGTAACATAGGCACCGCAGGATTTTCTTATGTCTAAAAGTCGGTGCACCTCATGCTGAACTGAACAATGTTACAGAATTGTGGTTTGTAATGGAAAAGCGGCAGAATTCATAATACCTTAGGCTCGGAGAATAGATAAGGTAAGCATTTATAGAACACCTTTACAGAAGGCAGAGGTTTCACACTGGGGTCATGGAAGAAATAGTGAGAGACAGAAGGCATCTAGCACAGGATTGCTACCTCATCCCTTTAAAACAAAGCACAATTGTTTTTCACAGGTTCTGCTGCAAATTATGGTGATAGAATAACCTGTAGTTAGCCACAGAGCTAATCTAATTTATATGTGTTTGGTTTTTAAGGGATGAAGTGACAACCCAACTCTGGACAGGTGAAATCAAGTAATAGCTCTCTCCTCCCAGAGTTGTCCACCATATGGCTTATTTATAAACTGTTTGCACAGCTCTTCTCTGTGCGAACAAGATTCACAGCACTGTATGACCACTAGATGGGCAGAGGAGCATAGGAAATCCTTGGCTCTGTCTAGTGGCCATACAGTGCTGCAAATCTCGTTTGCACAGCTCTTTGCTGTGCAAATGGTTTATACATCAGCCCCTTAGTGTTCTTGTCAAATTTCTGGCAGAACAGCAAGCAATAGGATATACTACTAAGAGATGCCAACACACAAACTCCTTATGTTTTGTGGAAGTTTTAGCTTTGTTGTAGCTATGCCCTTTATGACTGCTCAACGTCTTCTAGGACACTGATGCCGTGTGCTCTAATTGAGGTTTCTTTAGTGTTCAGAACAGCATGACACTTGTCCCCCTCAACAAAAAGATCAATGTTGACCGTGACTTACAGGTTAAATTACAAATTACTGTAGGTCATGCTGTACAGCACAGGGATAGCCTCAGGGAGACAAAACGGTTTCTAATTATATCTGTCAGGAGCAGTGGCCTGGAGGCTGGAAAGTAGATAGGCTTGCTGTTTGTAGCATTTTAATTATATTCTCCTCTCTTTTTTAAATGAAAATTCTACATGTATTTTGTGTCACTTTAACAGATTTATTTCAGCCTTCTGATGTGTGAAACAGCACACCACCTATATCTACAGCATAAAGCTCTAGAAACTATTTGCATGGGAACTGCGCTTTAGCTATGGGGGGGTGGTCTTGGTTCTGACACCTTTATCATAAAGCACTTACCTGTCAGATTGCTAGGAAAAATAGGCAATTACTGAATGATGGTACATGCAGAATACAATCTTGTTAGTATTCTCCTATTGAGAAGTATTATTCATGTCTGATTGGAGGGGGGCCCTTGTAGAGACCAGGTCACTTTGGCCTGCATGGGCAAGGTGACACTGTCTCTTTGTCTTCTAAAGCACTATGCATCAAAAACAATTCTTGCTTTTATATTTTATATGAAATACATGTTTTCGCATTTTTGTTATATTTTGTTGCATCTCAATTTCTCAGGACGGGTTTTCTGATGGTGACAGCAGTGGACCACGTCTCCGCAATGTTGATCTTAGTGATTGGGTTTACACGTATTTTAACTTTGATTTTTGCTTTAGTAAAAATTTACCAATGGGCAGGAAGACATCTGGTGAACTAGTGCAGAGGAATAGGAGCGTAGTTACATTTGTTACCTTTCAGCTGAATACGTTGTTACCTTTTTACTTGACAATCCCCTGTGAACTATATTTTGCACGGCTGTCCGGATTTTTTACATTTTTGTGTGTTTCCAGTTCCATAAACACATATCCTCCTGTTAGTATGAAGGTTTACCAAGGTGCAATGATAATCCCCCTATTCAGACTCTAGCAAATAGCATGTCACTTATATTGCACTCACAATGGACACAAGTAAATGGGCTCATTAAGCTGGGATACACACACGCAGATATGCGGACAGATGGTAAATGGAGAAGAGATAAAACATGCATGCTAAGTGATATACAAAACGTAGGAATGTTGTAGAACCCTGGACAGTATTGTACCTTTCAGAGGATGTTTCCTTCCAGATGAATATGTTTTCATACATTTTGGTGTTTGTCTGTTAAAATAAATGCTATATGGATAAGCTGTATTGGCATAACGTGATAGACTTTGTATCTATTCATATTAGAAATGTTTAAGTTATATTTTACATAAGGTCAGCCCACACATGCACAAATGTGACGGCGCACCTGAGTGAATGCGTTTTCTTGTGCATCCCATAGGGCAGCTCATTCACTTCAATAGGCTGCCTAATGCACCAAAGAAATCCCTGTACTAGTTTTTCAAAACTTGTTGCATCGAAATACATGGGGGGAGTCAGTGGTGTCACTAGGGGGTGCGGCCCACACCGGGTGACACCATTGGAGGGGGTGACACCAAAATGACTGGCAGTCATTTTGGTGTCAACCCCGCTAAAAAGTCGGGCATTTGGTCATGGATCGACTAAAACTAGGCTAAAACTAAAACAATTCAGATGACTAAAATATGCCTAAAACTAAATAGCATTTTAGTCAAAAGACTAGGACTAAAACTAAGTGGAAATTTGTTGCTCGTTGATCTTGTCAGAAATTCAGAGCTGACCTGAGTGCTCTGCTCACTTCCTGTGTTATCTCAAAGAGGCCTTCTAGTTCTGATCTTGGACTACAGAATAATTATCCTGTAGAGTTAAGCTGGCCATACTCTGCTCACATGTCGGTCAAGTCATGCTGACTCGGTCAAGGTTTGAGCTGTGGGTGGCCATGGCGGCACCACTGGCAAAAGTTTTTTTAAGGAGCTGGGCTGAAAATTGTCAGCTGAACAGTGACTGTGGCTGATTGGTTTGAGCATTCTGACAGCTGCCGGTGCTGGTTATCAGAATACAATAGCCTGGCAGAGATGTTTCAAGTGTTCAGAAAAAATGAGAGTGTATGGCCAGCCTATTATACTGTATAAAGTACACATGACATGCCAAAAATAGGATTTAAAAATACTCTTGCATAGGTGTAAAGGCACCCAAGAGAAACCCTTTACTGTAATAATTATGTAAGCCTTTTCTGTTCTAGTTTAGAAAATGCTAGTTGCCTGGCACTCTTTGGCTAACATGGAGCATGCATTTAGCACGTGAACTCAGTGTTACGTTAAAACTCCTGATTTGCAAACTTTTTCTGAGATACTAACTGAGAGAGCAATGTACTTAGTGGATCAACAACACAGCCTAGCAATTTAGGGTAACTGGTGCTGATATAATACTGGCAGATCTCCTTTAATGTACAGCATTTCGAACCTGCTTAGTTTATTTTTTTTAATTTCTTGTGCTCCTGAGCCCCATCTAGTGGCCATAATGCTGCATTTTGCTGATTTTACATTCAACTTGAAAAGAAAATATACTAGGAAGGTGTTTTAGTATCAATAATTCTGAATGACACCACAGTGCGCCATTTGTGCATAGTGCACTACAATGCAGAGATGTGAACCACCTGTGCATTATGGTAAATGCTGCTGAAAAGCATGCTGCAGGTGTGTCATATAACCAGAGGCGTGTCTACAACAAATTGCGCCCCTGGCTTTCCGCCCAACTACTGGCAACCGGTGATGCCACTAGTAGCCAGGAGCTGGGCTGGATGCCAGCCAGAGCGTCCCAGGTTGCTAAGAGCTGGGCGGGGTGATGTGTAAGGGCCATACAAATCTCCACGCCTGACTTATAGCAACCTGGGATGTTCTGGCAGGAGTCCCACCCACATACACATCTCTTCGCCTGCTCTGGTTGCTAATAGCCCGTTGGGGCGATGTGTATGGCCAGCCTGAGCATCCATGGTTGAGAAGAACTGGGCAGGGAGATGTGTATGGGAGAGAAACAAGGAGAGAAAAAAGGCAGCTGTCTCTGTGGGTTGGCAAACTTTTCCTGTTTCATGGAGTGGCGTCCTCCCTTCAAGTGGCATGTGCCATACCCTGGATACACCACTAGTCATAACCTGCACTATTGTGCATGTGCAGCCCATTCAAAATGCACAAAATACCAATAATGAACCCCAAGTCTGAATGGGCCCTAAAGTTTCCAATGTATCCAAAGGTTAAAGTGTATCTCCAGCCATCGTTTGTTTATTTTTGTTTTGGATAGAGTAGGAGGTGAGTAGAGACATCTATGGGGGAATCCTTTCTTTAAAAAACACAGGAACAGGTGTCCCCATTGGAAGATTTCCCCTCCTGTTCTGGTGACACTTTCTTCCCTGTAACAGAAGTCACAAAGAAAGATGAGGGATATCTTCTGAGCATTTAAAACAAAAAATGACTATTCTATTAAATACATAAAATTACAAAAATACAACATTTATTTACTACTGCCCGTACAAGCATTTTACTCCATAGGTTTTAAAAGGCCTGAAAGAGTACACCATGTACAAATTCAACAAATGCAAATTATGCCCATTCTCTCTGATTGCTCATTAAGTCCAAGTCAACATCAATTATCAAAAGGAAATGCAGGCAGACGGGAATGTAAAGCAGAGATTTGCATAATGACCCATCATCTTGTAGCTGCATGCTGCATAAGAATTTCTTCTGGCATTTAAGCAGTACAAATAAAAACATTTTAAAGTGGACATGAGACTTTAATCTCTATAGATGTGTTCTGCTAGAGTAGTGATTCCCCTGCGTTGTCAGCTGGTTTTTGGTTGGTTGTGACGCACAATGCTGTTTGCATGGTGTTCGATTTCAAAGTTTTTTCATTGGTTTCCATACTTATAAACTTATAATCACAAACAGAAATATGGTTATGCAATTATATAACATCTGTAGCATAATAAGGCAGTATAGAGCAGTCGGTGGTCTTTCAAAAGCAACAGAGCATAAGATACATTACATCTTCCCCTGCCCTGTCTTTTCTATAAAGTTAATACATTTCAGGAGCCCTTAATGCTTTATTACTATGCCCTGGGCACTCCTAATTTAAGTTGTTTGCATGGTGTTAAAGATAAAAATACTTTGTCTTCTAAGCACAGATTAGTACCTGGTAAATACCTCTATGAGACAGAGAAATAATGATGATAAACCTATTAGGTCTACCTTTTTCATGCACTTTCTGAAAAAGATAGTTTTATGGCTGTGTCTGGCTTCCATACCATTCCATACTAGTCCCACACCTGGAAAAAGCATGTAGCAAATGAAACCCAGAAACCTCCATATTTGCTACAGATCAGTGACTCAAAGTCATGAAGAGAAAATATCAGTATTGCAGCCACGCAGCTAACATTTTCCAATGAAGAGGGTAATTTTTTTTGTCCAAAATATTTTTGTTCTCAAAAATTAAAAGGGTAACATTTGCGTATACATATCCATACTTATACATCATGTAATACATTGTGTAGTGATGAGTCAAGATTGTACATCTGAATATCATCTACAATGAGTAAATTCGATATGTGTACAAACTGGAAAGTCAATAAGCAATTGTACACAAAGTTCCGCAGCATAACATTTACCCCTTTTCCTGCTAGTGTGGCATCTAGTGTTGTCGGGTTCAACATGTATGCACTTGGGGATCAGCAATTTAGTGAGGCCAGCTCAGTGGAGATGTTAAAGTCACATTGTTTGGGTAGAAGGCAGGGAACATGTGAGACTCAAGCCAAGGGCTCCATCCTTTTTTAAATTTGGACACAGTGTCTGCACTGCTGTAAGTTTTTCATGAAGCATCGAATTGAGAAACCAGGTTTGGACCTCATTAAGGAGGATTGTTGGAGTCTTCTATGCCTAGACAATCACCCTCTCTGCTGCTGTGAGGATATAGGCTATTAACCTAAATTGGGCCATCATACAGGCCTCAGCCTTTTTTTTAGGAGGGCTTCATGGGGGTCTTTAGAAAAAGAGGCACCAGTAATGAGTCCAGTAATGAGTACCTAGAACAATTCCTCAGTTGAACAGCCTCAAAAGCACTGAGATGGGTAACTAGAAATGGAGCAAAAAATCCATAGTGGGACTAAGTACCAGTGTAAATGGGGTTTGTAATTTCCTCGACTGCAAGGGCATTAGATGAACATTTAGCAATGGAGACCCAAATCTGGTTCCAGTCTTCTGCCATGGTAGGCTTCTGGAAGTCTCTTTCCCACTTCTGTATATGAGGGAAGGTTTTCTGTGGTGATTGCAAGGAGTAAAAAATATTTCTTAACAAGCCTTGGGCCTTGCAGATTGTCAAGACTGTGTTTTTCAAAGACTGTTTGATGGGATAAGTCCTACTAAGAAAGGGTCAGTTATTGGAGGAAGTGTTCAATTTGGAGATATTGAAAAATGTCCCCCAGATGTGAGCTCTGGAGAGTTTTGAAGGGTATAACACCCGAGATGGTTGGAAAGCCTGGGCAGGTGGGATTGGAACATATGCAAGTTTTTGCTGTCTTTTAAGTTGTATTTGTGTTGCATCCAACAGATTTGATGTTCCAATGATTTTGTTATGCATACGTTTACCTCATTTTTGATATTTTAGGACACTACAAGGAGGTCTTCTTCTAAAAGTTTAATGCAGACTTTACTATGTATCTTCTTTTGAAAAGCCAGTTGTATTATACTCCCTTGTATGGTGGGGTTGTGAGCTTCCTAAACAGTAGGGTTGGAGTCTACTGAGAGTACATTTAGGGTAATGGTCTGCCTAGATAGAAAACACTGCTAAAGAGTCACTGAGTAAAGAGTCATGTAGGGCCCAGACAATTTCTTCTTTTTGCAGAGGCATTGTGTCATAGCACCAAGGTTAGGCCCACTTCATCATGGTCAGCCCAAGATATTGGGAATATTAAGGCAGTGAGATATTGTCCACAAATATATGGCCAATACAGGAAAATGTATTGTGTGATTTCAAGTAAAATGTGTACTTTGCTCTGGTTTAGTGTAGCTCCCTCTAAATGTCAATTAATTATGTTTCATCTGTAGGGTTTGAAGTCGTCAGGTGAAGAGGTGACACTTTGGGCCATGGCAGTCAATGTTAGGGTAGAGCTCCAGGTTGGAGTCTCCACTCACCAATGCTGTCCCCTTTGCACAGGGACTCAATACCTGTAACAGCTGCAATATAAAAACAGTTTGTTCTGATTTCAAGGAATGTGTGGCAATCGTTACAGGAAGATCATGAATAATGTCTACTAGAATCCAATGGGATATTATTTTTAATGTCCCCCATTAAGTGTACAATAAAAAGCATATCAGGCTGCTATACTCACTTTCGATCTGGAGCTGTCCCTCACAGTAATCTCTTTTTGCTACAAGATGTCCCCAGTCTTCTGGTTTGAATGATTTGCAGCATCTCCAAGGTGACCTGCTTTCATTGTCACATCAGCACACTCTCTGCATCATTGAGGGCTGCCAGCCCAGAACAGATCACAAGAAGAAAAATACCCTGTTAAATCATGTGACTGACCTGAAGAATTCTGTGAAAGGTATGCCTCATGACAGGTTTCCTTGAAACCTACATTGAAAGTATGTTGGCTGCCATTGCTGCCTCTCCTATTTCACTCCCTGCCTTTTTAAATAAAGTACATTGCAGTGATTTCCCTTAGAAAGGAAGACAAAAGGTCACTTTTGTTTTCTCCATGTTCTCTGCAAAAAAATGACAATTCTTTTAGAATACATAATTTGCACAGATGCTGCTGACAGGCAGTAGACAAGGTACAGAGCAGGTACATTCCTGGTGATTGTAAGCTGTTCTGACAGCCAGTCTATCACTTCTGAAGCAGAAGCACTATGCTGTACAGCAGACCGGGAAAATGCAGAAGCCTGTACTCAAGCATGGAGGCTGGCATTTACTTCTGAAAATTCTGTTTTTTTTGCCACTGTCTTCTCTGCTTCTTTTTCGACATGGCACATCTTCCTTCATCAGCCACTTTGTGGCCACTGGTGATATGACTCCTGCGGATGAAGACACATACTGTCCCAGCACCCAGCTCCTGCTCTCAGTGTTTTATAGATGTCAACAGTATACACTGCAATGCACACGTGCCACAGGCAGTGTACACAGAAAAATTAGGAAGGGCAAGGAGTTTAGTTTTTTTGGCAGAAAAACTATCTACTAGCAAATTGTTCCCGGATTTTAGTTTAACTTTAAAGGGGACATTGAGTTCTTGCAATCCCGTTTTATATTGTGGAAGATTTTTTTTGTTGCTTTCCTTTCATTTTTTTGGCTGGTCCCGCCCCCCCTGCTGCCATTTTCACCTTGGCGAGAATGACATGTCCTGGCTCCCACAGCCTCAAGAGGCTGCAAGAGCAGGGACTCACAGCATTCAGGGACCAGCTACAGAAGAGACAGCCAGCTCCCAATGGCATTACAGAAGAATATGGCGGCCTGGGACCTGGGCTGGGGAAGCGGATCATCGTATCACAGCAGGACAACCGAATTCGCTGGGCAGGCGAGTATGTTTTCTGGTGAGAACCCAGCATAACAGGTAAAAAGGGATAGATGGAAAAAAGCAGGGAGGGGGTGAAGTTCCTCTTTAAGTCATCTTCTCAACATAATTTCCTTTCTACTGTTTAATATAATATGGTATGTTTGAGACAAAATAAAAACATAAATGATAGTTACCTAGCAAAGATGAAGTTTTCTGTTAATATTTACAGAACATCTCATCTAACACAATCAGAAGGACACGGCTACATTAACAGCACAGATCTAGTGTAAACCAGATGGACAGCTGAATTAATTCTGTAGGTTAAACAGCACAGAAGACCAGTCCTCTCCGGTATCATGGTCTACCAGGCTCATTAAATTCCGTGGTAAATTGAACTTCAATGACAGAATATATTCTAGAAACATATTGATTTTAACGCATTAGGGATGATTGATTAACAGTAATGTAATAACAGGCAATATGTTATCAGCTGACCCTTAGAGATAATGTTTATTAGTTCGTACTTGGAGGCTCATTTCTTCTATTGTCATAACCTGTTGGAGACGCCACACTGCCGATATTGTCTCTTCTGCAACACGTGTTAATGAATTGCTTAGGCCTGACTTTGCTATTCTTTCTGTTCAGTAAATGCTTGCTTTTAACAACCAATTATTTGTAAGTCATGGTTTATTATAAAAATGATTGTATGGACAGATTTACCATTTCCATGTTTCCGTTAAAGGTCTTTATTATATTAAAGCAGACCTTTTACCAAAAACACAAAGGCCACTTTACCCCCACTTTGCCCCCTGTTCCAATGACAACTGTCTATGAGGAAATTCCCCCTCAGTTCCCATTTTCTCTCCAGCAGAGGAAGTGAAGTGGAATCTCCCCAATGGAACACAGGAGAAAAAAAATATATACAGGTTCTAACCCTTCCCTACTCTAACCAAAAAAAAAGTTTGGTCTTTTCATATAATTTAAAGTAGTATTAAACCCTCAAACTTGTCTTCAATAATACAACCACAATTCCAGCAAAGTTGAGATGCTGTGTAAAATCTACATAAAAACAGAATGCAATGATCTGCAAATATCATAAACCCATATTTTATTCACAATGGAAATGAGAAAACACATCAAATGTTTAAACTGAGAAATTTACCATTTAAGAAAAAAATAAGGTAATTTTGAAATTGATGGCAGCAACACATCTCACAAAAGTTGTGACAGGGCCATGTTTACCACAGTGTAGCATCCCCTCTTCTTTTAATAACACTCTGTAAATGTCTAGGAACTGAGGGGACCAGTTGCTGGAATTTTGGGAGAGGAATTTTATGAGAATCTCAACATCATTTTTAAAACCTGTGGGCAGTTTTGGACACAGGCCATATAGACAGTCTGAATATTTCATTTCTTTGGAAATTGGCAAAGGCGCAAATATGAAACTACTTAATTAACTGATGGGTATATATTAATGAACAGGATGTTGTGTTGTAGTGCTCTAGATAATGATATCCCTTTGTTATGGGTTTACTAATCTTAATACAAAATGTTACGCTCCAATTGAATAGTTCTTCCAAATGCATTGTATGGTTCTGAGGATTATAGGCCACAGCGCTGTACATCCACAGAGCAAGACAAACTGTAGCACTGTATAAAACATTGCGACTTCAAAGACCTGGCAATGAATAAAAAGATTTATTGACTCCCTAGGCAAAGTGCCAGGAACAAACATGAAAGGAGGTTCAGTCACTGGGTTCTATGTCTTCCTACAATTCTTTGTTACCCCTTTCACTAGGTACTCAAACTTAGTCCTAAAAGTGTTCAGGGGCAGCAGCCTTGTCAGTGACGGTTGTTGAATCTGTTGGACAAGTGTTGAATAAATAAATAAAGCAGTAAATGCAGGACAATGGGAATCATTTAAAATCATTTTTCTCTTGACTGTAACTAAATAAAGAACATTTCTGAAGAGCTTCAGCTATACATTGTATGTATTTCTGTACCAAAAGTAGCAGTGCATATATAATTTAACTTCCATATAGCAAATAGAAATAATACAGCCTGAAAGAACGTATATGGATACAAGCGTGCCCACACATGTCTTTTGAATTGTATAGCTAACATTTGGAAGACGGGAACAAATGAGGAGGTGGCACACTATTTGATTGGCAGCAGTGCTGTTTAGCAGGAATCTCTGCCACTGTGCAGCCTGTCACTCTGATGACTTGCAGAACATTGTCTGAACACAATGGATTGATTACACACAGCCTAATATGGACATTTCTGAGCTAATGAGCATTTCGAATGATAAAAAGGGAAACGGAATACAAACTGTGAGCAGGTAAGGGAAAAGGAGAAAATATCATTTAAACTAAATCTATCACAAACCTAGGTAACGGAAACTGAGCATGTGATGAGGAAATGCATAAGTAGATATTATTTTCAGTGGAAACGACATGTCAAAGCAATCAGCAGCTCCGACAGCTCATTTTATCTGCAAAACCTAATTTTTCCTGCAAATATCAAGCTTTACCCAAACTTCTCCCAATTCCTTAGGTTTCTGTTTAGTCAGTGATGGTTGACATCCCATTAAGGGACATTAATGCCTCTTCATAACCAACTAGTAATTATGTATTGTTGGTGTACAGAGGCAAAAGTTTAGCACCACCTTCTGGTAACATAACCAAATTAAATCGTGATTTTTCCCAACTTTTTCTTCTTACTCTTCTGAATTTGACATTGTTGAGCACCTTTTACTACCACAAACCCTACACTCTCTCACTATTGTGAACACTGTTCTTTTATGATCTTCCTTGTATTTATTTAACCACTCTTTTTATAGCGTCTGTTACCCCTAAATGTATTATTTCATATACTGTATGTGTTTATGTATGTAGGTGTGTGTAATAGTAGGCTGGTCAAGTTTTATTTCTTAGTTTTCACCAGAATATCTGGTGATCATGCCAGTCCCTCTCTTTGCTGATGCGATCTGACCATGTCAAGCGCAGAAGCAGATGGTCAGTTTGCGTATCAGGCATTCCCTCTTGAAGTTGCAGGATGTTGGGTCTGCATCTCGGTAGCCAGTTTTACCACCACGTTCCCTGCCCAGTCCTGCTGTGTTCTGCATCAGTGTACTGGACACTATACAATTAGCGTTGATTGATGTTCCGCACACAACCCTCCAGAGCTAGAGGAGAAGAATAGACACAATGGTCACATGATCAGTGAGAATAGGAAGAAAAAAAGGCACATAAACTTTTTATTGTACATTTTTAGATAGACATCATGCTTAAAGAGGAAATTTACCCATATCTTCAAAATAACAATAAAGGCACCTTTTAAAATGTTTAGTAATGAAAATCTATAAAACACATACTTCTAGATAATTGCAGGTTTTGTATTCTTTACATACCTTTATTTTTCTTTTCTTCCTTAGTTTTCTGACAGTGGCCATTTTAACTAAGGACAGGCTACTAGATCTCCCTTTACTTCCTGGAACTCTGCCACATATGACTAGGACATGTGACCATGCACATCTTCTCCGGAGAGGAAAATGCCTTTCCTTGAGATCTCATGAGATTACAGATGGGATTTCGCAGCAATCTTCTGCTGATGAAAAGGCAATCCCAGTGTGCATTGCTTTACCAGTAGACAAGAAAGTGGAAAAAAATAAATTGTAAGTAAAATAAAAATATTTTTTATAGCTAATGAATGTAAGATGATATCATATCAGCATGCAGAGTTGGGATGTGATTTTTAGTCAAAGAGGGTAAAGGTCCACTTTAACCAGTGGGTAAGCCTTGCCATGATGTAGTTTACATGCTTCAGACTCACAAGTTCTTTAAGCAGGTTCCTTCAGTGGCTACACTGTTACATTTCTCTATGTTGGAGTTCCAAAAGAGCATCCTTGGCCTAATATGTTTATTTATTTTACCTATCTACTTCTGGCCTGTCCTTATCTAACCTACAAATAATTGCCTCTCAGCTATTTTTCTCGTGCATGTTTGCAAGACACTTAAAACTTAAAGTGGCATTAAAGGCAAACATTTTTCCCCTCCCCCCAATGTTAATGCCAGCACTTACCTTAAATGATATCTCCTAATCCGATCTTCTTCTTCTTTCCTGATGTTTTAATCTGTCCCTCCAGCGGTGCGGCGGCTCTCCAATCCAGCGCTGACTCCTCTGTCCTTGCGGGCACTTCCGATCCCGCAGTGTCTGCATGCGGGTGCACGCATCCATAGACTTACCCTGCGTCTCTGCTAGTCTCCCAGCCGAAAATCCAAACTGCGCATGCGCCTGCCCCAAGATGCTTTGAAGCCGCCTGAGCAGTTTTTGATTCTCGGACTGGAGCGCGCAGCCAAGACCTGTAATTTTAAACTGCTGTTAAAGCATTTTTTCAAAAAATGTTTTGCATATATCTACTGCTAGCTAGCAAGCAGTAGATATATGCAAAAAAAAAACAAAACGGAGGGTTTAGAAACCCTTTTAACTTTCAAAAATATCACTTGACATTTTTTTCTGTTCGATCATTTTTATTAGAAAATTTGCCATTTGTAACAAAGGTTATAAAAGGCAAACAAGCATCATGGACACTCATGGAATACACCAGTACACAATAATCAGTCAAATTAGGTAATACAACAAGTGGTGTGCAAGCTCAACTTTGCATGTATAAAAAGAAGATAGGGGAAAGAGAGCAGAGAGGATCGGGAGGAGGGACGGAGCAAGGGGATAGCTTAGATGGCAGTAGGAGATCATGGAGGGATCAGATCTATAATACAGCGGGAGTGGAAAGGAAAGGGGAATGGCCAAGGGGTTAGCGCAGTTGGAGGCAGATCAAAATATGTAAGATGGATGCATCTCT
The DNA here is from genome assembly GCF_000935625.1 of Nanorana parkeri. Classification (NCBI taxonomy): domain Eukaryota; kingdom Metazoa; phylum Chordata; class Amphibia; order Anura; family Dicroglossidae; genus Nanorana; species Nanorana parkeri. Next base: position 733,262 of record NW_017306511.1, read on the forward strand.
TGACAATGTTTTATCGTAAATAACACTGTAATTTTCCTTACACACAAGTTTGCTGTCCTGTGGCACTTGTTGATTCTGCCCTCTCCTTCATTTCACACATCCAGAACACATCTAGGTCCTTGCACATTCATTGCACATCTCCAAAATACAACACTTCCTCATTCAAGAGCTCATGGCCCATATTTTCCTTTACTACTGTAATGATCTCTTATGGGGTACAATACACTCATCTACAGTGTATCGTGAATGCTGCTACAAGACCTATCCAAACCTGTTGTCACTCTTTCTCTACTCCCCCTCTCTGCTTCGATCTACTCTGGTTTTCCATGAACCTGAGATAAAATTAAAGTTATAATGTTTTTCCTTCAAAATGCTTAAAATTATATTAAAGCCACAATGTTTCTAAGCTATTTCAAATGCTGTATAAATCACTTACAATGGATGCTGCTCCTGATGTTTAAAGGTTTTACTTTCCTGCAGAGTCAGCTGGTCCCCTGAGCACTGGCCCTGATATCCTGTTTTAGGGTGGCTCCTTTGCCTTGCAGGGTCCTATGGAGCCACCCTTGTGTGTGTTAGTAAGTTGTGTATGTCTCAACAAACACACAGGCTTAGCAAGGCAAGCTAAGCCCCCCTCTCCTCCTTCCTCCCTCCTCCAAGCTAGTAGATAGACAGCTTCTGGAAACTGTTTTGTGACTTGTGATTTTGTACTGGACAAGAAGATTAGGGAAGGGGATTTCAGAAAGTTAGAGCCAGCTGTTTGGAAACATGATAATTGTAAGTGCTTGGGTACAAAATTAAAGGAGTACTTTTCTGGGCCGTGTATATTTGCCTGAATGAATTATTGGAAAAACGTTTGAGTATTTAAAGGAGAACTATGGGGTTAAGGCCTTTCCCCATAGTTCTCCTTAGGGTAACGGGAGAACACAAACTAGCGTCCTTCCGTCACCCTAGGCTCAGTATACCGCGAGCTGCAGCTCGCGGTATACTGAGACGCCGCAGTATACCGCGAGCTGTTGCTCGCGGTATACTGAGACGCCGCAGCTGAAGCTGATCCCGACAATTATGCCGGGATCCGCCCAGCTGCGTGCTAGAGAGGGTGACCACATGTTAACTCCTAGTTTACTCTATAAACTGGGAATCTGATTGGTTGGTTGACTAGTTACACTGGTAGTTTATTGTTTTCCTTTTCATAATCATTTCAGTTTGTCATCATCATCTCTGCCATCACCATCTCCCTTCATATCAAAAATTCACAAGCTGACCACGGCAGGTGGAGAGCAGAGCTGAGTAAAACAACCTCTAGCTACATGAGAATTTCTGTCACAGTAGTTAAAGCTTACATAAACCCAAAAATATTATACATTGCTGCTTACTTACCAATTTGGAGATGTGGTGGCTGCATTCATTTTTAGCTTTTTTTTTTTTATCCCTGGTAATCCTGAAATAAACTCACTTTCTGTCCCTTCATGGCTACACTCACCATCCCTCCATCTCCATGATATCTATAAAGAGAGCCATGGTTGTCACACACATCAGGACTTGTCTGGACAGTCTGAATATATCTGCCTTTATTCATCTCCATTACATAGAGGTGAATGGATTAGTAATTTACACAAGAAAGATAATATTGTTTTTAACATTGTCTTTTCAGGTCACAAGAAGTGACAAGGACAAGGCATTTCTTGCAAGATCAACAGGTATATTCTGTACTTGCTGAAAATAGAAAACTAAATCAGCCTGCATGTCTAAGGACTGGTAAGCTGAAAAATATTACAATTTTGTTTTTAGGTTAGATATGCAGTAAGACACTTTATTTTATGTACCAGGTGATGTGTGAGGAACATACAAAGTTGTTGTTTTTATATTCAGTAAAGATTCTGTCAATCCAAGAAATATACAATATTCTTACCTTTCATTTAACTGTATGGTCTACATGCAAAAGTGTACTTTGAAAATAAATAAAATATAAATCAATATAATATAAATAAAATATAAATAAATATCAGAATATATGAGAGTTTTCTTTAAAGTAACACTACACTCAAGAGTTAAATCTTAAAAATGTATTCAAGTACCTTAACTATTAACAAAAATGTATCTTATTTGTGCATCCCTCGGCAGTAGATCCTCAAATCATCTCTGAATTGGTGCTGACACTGTCCTTCCTTCTGGAGGGTGGCTACTTTTGTTCCCCATGGTCCCTGTGTGTGCTGTAAAGTAGTCACCGCTCCAAGCTCACTCGTGTGATGGATTACAATCTCATGTTTAGTTTACTAATTTGTATTGAGATTGTAGTCCATCACAGGAGTGAGCATGGAGTGTTGGCTACTTTACAACACGCACAGGGACCATGGGGAACAAAAGTGGCTACCCTCCAGAAGGAAGGACAGTGTAAGCACCAATTCAGAGATGATTTGAGGGTCTACAGCCGAGTGATACACAAATAAGATACATTTTTGTTAATCGTTAAGGTGCTTGAATGCATTTTTAAGATTTAACTCCAGAGTTTTGTGTCACTTTAAGGTAAATTAAATGGGCTTTCTGGCATTAGCACTGCTGTTTGATGGACGGGTTAGCAGCTCATTGATTGCTTTCATTTGTAGCCTGGAATTGCTCTTTAAAGGAGAACTATGACATGAGTGATTTCCACTCACCTCATAGTTCTAAGCCGACCTGTGACAATTAGACTGTCACAGGTCGGCTCAGTAGATCGGGAGGTGAGGGAAAACATACCGGGTTCCCTCACCTCTCGATCCTGTCACGGCTCTCTGCCGTGACAGGGGGAGGGGCTGGATTCCCCTCTCCCCGCTCCGATCTGCCAGCGCTGACTGGCGGAACGGACGGGGGAGGGGGCGGGGGCGGGTACAGCTGGCTCTGCCTCTAGGTAGGCAGAGCCAGCTGTCACTCACGCAGCTGGGCGGATCCCGTCATCTAAGTCGGGATCCGCTCCAGGTGCGGCGTCTCAGTATACCGCGAGCTATACTGAGCTTAGGGTAACGGGAGGACGCTAGTTTGTATCCTCCCGTTACCCTAAGGAGAACTATGGGGAAAAACACTGACCCCATAGTTCTCCTTTAAGCTTTCATCGCACAGCACCAGAGGACAACTTAATGCTATAACACACACTAATCAAGTGTTCCTGTTACAATCAATAGGAGCTCAAGCAGGTGCTCAGCAATACTGACCACTACTATCTATGTTGATTTGTTAAACCAGAATTTGACTGGTGCTACTGACAATGGCAACTCTATACTGGTATAATGCTACTGCCGATAAGATTGTCTCTTTAAACTAAGATCTAACCAGCGAGAAATAAAATAAACAGTAGTGCAGAGCTTGACGCCAGCCTTTCCAATTGGCACACCATGACAGCTTTGTAAGGTGGATGATTAATCCTAACACATGTAGTCTATTTCCCTTTTACACGGAATTTCTTTGCATGTATAATTCAGGTGAATAGTGTATACTGTTCTTTGAATTAAAAAAAGTATTGGGAGAGTAAAATGTACTTTTCAGCCCAATACTTAGGGCTGGCATGTGACACTGCAGGTGTCACATGGCGGCTCTATAGATTGAGAGCTGAGCGATCACGAACCTCTGATCCCTCAGCTCACGGTCTTCTTCCTGCAGAGAGCATTGATTGAGTAACCGCTCCCCAGAGGGATTCCTCCCTCCCCTCTCTGTTCCTCCAGCTCTCATTGGAGGGACAGACAGGGGACAGGTGGGCACAGCTGGCTCTGGCTCTAGCGAGGCAGAGCCAGTTGTCAATCAGGCAGCCAGGTGGATCCCGAGAACATTGTCAGGATCTTTACTTTCTGCAGCGCGGCTCTGCGCTGTCAGCATGTAGTAGGCCACTAGTTGCTGACTTTGGGTCGCAGGAGTAAATTAGTAAATGTACTCCTATGACCCAAAAGAGAAGAAAAGCCAAATAAAAGTTTGGCTTTACTTCTCTTTTAATTCAAACTATGTTAACCCTAACAATAAACTCCCTTATGGTCTGTTACATATGCCATTTAACATTTTTTATTGTATCTGTTCGATAAGTGTAAAAAATACCTATTGATTTTGCCAGAAATCTTGTGAGCTGATAACATGCTGTTTACTGTCTGTGCACATGTGGACAATAAGCAATGGTGCGGGATGCTCTTGATGATGTTATTTACCATAAATTATATGGTTTTATTTGCCATATTAGGTACATATAATGTACCTATTATAACCCTATATATTATAACCCTATAAGGTAGGTTACATCACTTCACCCCACCCTTCTGCTTACATCAAGCTGGGGTTGGGGAATTTGCCACCCACAGCTTACTGGCAGCACGAAAGGAGCATTCTTCCGTGGAGCTGAAGCTCCTTCCATGATCAGAAGAGCTGAGGTTTAGAGTGGGTTCAGTCGGAACCTGAGCTCATTACTACTGTCTAGACTCTAGAGACATAGAGAAGTAACAACTTCTGAGGGGTCCTAGCAGGGATAGGCACAGAGCAAAGCTGTGGGGGGTATTTTCCCAAGTACAGCCCTTAGTGAAGGACACCAAGGTATATTTCAATCTAAAATCATCAAAAAACACTCATGGGGAATTTATCAAAACTGGAACAGACAAATCTGGAGCAGCTGTGCATGGCAACCAATCAGCTTCTCTCTTCAGTTTGTGCAGTTAAGATTTGAATATGAAAGAGAGAAGCTGATTGGTTGCCATGCACAGCTGCTCCAGATTT
>NW_017306511.1:738082-761787 GCF_000935625.1 Nanorana parkeri
AAGCAGCCGGTGCCCAAGGCTGAATAGGGGCCCAATGCTGTGCCCCAGCGTCGGGCCCCTATCAGCCTTGGGCACCAGCTGCTTGCTGCTGTCCTCTGCAAACACTGCCCCGCAATGGGCCCCCACCCCAGCGTGTGACACCAAGCTGCTGCTGTTCCCCTAGATGTCTGCTTACTTTTCCACTCCAGTCCAGGACCAGCAGCTCTGCTCTGCTCCACTCCAGCCTTGCTCTCAGTGCTCACTCCCCAAGCCCAGCCCCCGAAAAAAACCCTTCCTGCATGTACACAGCACTGGAAGGTACCTATTGCACAGGTGGGGCCCGGACCGTACCAAGTTCTGTACTGTACGCCGCGGCGTGTATGGACACCTTGCCAATCCCTGGGTCCTAGAACAGTAATGTAGCACATAATGCTGATTATAAATGTTTTATTGAAGGTGCTACTGTGAAATACTGACCAGATTTAAATGATGCTAATATTACAAAGACAGTAGGGAAAGCTCATTCCTCCATGCTAATTGGTGAAACGGTGAACACTGTGGAATGTTTAGATTTTATATAAAGGAATATATTTTTATAATGATCACCATCATCTGCTATCCCCATCAGTTTCTCTCTCATTGAAAGACATGTGAGTAAATATATGTGACAATGGTCAGCAGGACAAATTGAGATGGTAAATCTTTCCAGAGGGGACAAAGTTAGGAATAAAAACCTGGCAAGAATTCTAACCCTTCCCTACTCTATTTAAAACAAAGCTTTGAATTCAGATACACTTCAAATACATTACTAGTGATAGTACTTTTGATGTAGAACTGTAGTAAATAAACAGAAGAAAATACAACAACTTGTTTAATATTTAACTTTTAAACATTTAAAATATTATAAAGGTTTCATATTAACAGCATCGTTTACATTTGGTGGACTCTGTTGTATGTTTTGCTGCTCATGTTTTTGCTGTTACTTTTACACTCAACAAAGAGATTTATTTGGTTTCCAAAGAGAACACATCGAAACAAAATTCTTAGGAATGTTCCAGAAGCCACATAAGTCATTGTGTATAGTCTAAATATAGCTTCCGAACAGTGTGTCCCCACTCTCCTGTTTCTCAGGTCACTCTGCCTCAGACTGTTTACTCTGCTGATTCACTTCTAACAGCACATCACGTCCAGGATTTCCTTCTAATAACCTTTCATGAGTTTGGAAGGTTTCGGCAAACATTACCTACGTCATCAGCACACACAATTCCCATGTGGGAGTGGCACACAATATACTTATTGTTACAAGAGATGACAAAATAAGTTACTGCGTAAATGTAACTGGTGTAAGTGTCAACATAAGAGTTACAAGAACTCCCACACTGGTGAAAGTATTCACTCATCCTTTTATTGGCTTGATAACAAGGATTGCAGTTTATAGAGCAAAAAAAGCCTTCAGCAGATGTATTCAGTACCAGTGTAGCTCACTCCCTAAGGAGCCACAGAGAAAAGGTGGGTCATCCATTATAGCCAATCTAGGGAATTCGGTGTATGGCTGCCCCAAAAAACTTTTCACCCTCTATGGTGACCGATAAAGGCGAGGTCCAGACTGGACTGTAGATATGATGCTGAGGAACTTTGTTGATAAACTTCTGGGAGAGAGGTTAAGGGTCAGGATCATCCTGGCTGGTGTAGACTCCTTTAAGCAATAGGACGGTGTAACTGCTGCCATCATAGACCAGGACCTTTATGCCAGACATGGCAATCTGTGTGTAGAGCACCTGACCAAGCAGTACTTGAATCAGAAGTCATTGGTCATCTTCATCCTTAGTATCAGTAGTAGCCACTGGGCCCCCAGACTCAGGCCTCATTGCAAGCACATGGCTAGTCCGCAGGCTTTAGGCCTAGCCAAATCAGACAGTCCATAGCAGCCTCCACCCCAGGCAGGGCCCAGGGGAGGAAGAGGGAGCTCACATGGTCCACCCCAAATATTTATCTCCTTTCCCAGCATGCACCACTGGCCATCAACCTCCCAGTGATTGACTTGGTGGAAATACACACTCATAACAATCTCTCATTGGTTGCTCCGACCTGTGGCCGGGGTACACCTAGCAGCAGGCAGATACAAACGTTGACAGACTGATTAGGGAAAACCAGATGAAAATAGACTACAAATCAGCTTCAGACTGATTACAATTTGACAATACTACATTTACTAAGCACTCCTGCTTACAGGGTGCTTCATTAGCAAATAAAGAAGTCCACCCAACACAGAACATTTGATGTTGGCACTTGGTGTATTGTTCTATCATGATGGTTAGAGCTTCTACCTTGTAGGGTTATAACCTACCATAGACACTGTCCCCATGGATTTTGTATGTGAGTTTTCATTGGCTCCCTTAAGGTTGTCTGGTTTTCACCCAAAACTCAAAAAGACACTTAGTTTAATAGACTTCGGCCCAAATTGATCATATTCTTCGTATCTGTATGAATACAGTCAAAACATAAACTAAGCTCTTTTATCAACAAGAACTTATTTGGCTCAGTGTTTCCTTATAAACCAATATAGCATATGTTGTTTCTAAACAAAAGAGGAAAACAAGGGAATAACTATAGCTTACATGGTCAGAGATGAGATATTCATTGGAACAGATCAATAATTCCAAAGGAGACGTAATTTCAGGGTTCTGCTTGACGTATTACAGCTGTGAAGACACAGATTTAGTTATTCATTGAAGTAGTTATTTCTTTATCTGTTACTTTGCTCATTCCAGTTATCCCTGTTCCCTTGTTCCCTTCTGGATAATTCCTATACTTCCAGGTATAGGAACATGTGATCTTCTTCTCTTCCTCCCACTATACATTGCCCAGTGCTTGAGCACCCAATTGTCACACCCAGGCACTGTCATATGGAAGTGTGGGTCAAGGTTTGTAGAGGTTTCTTAGCTCCAACATATGACATGGAGCTTACACAATGCCTCGCTACTTGGGGCTTCAGTAGGGCAGTTTTCTACAGGGCTGAACAAATTAGACACATACAGAGCTTATGGTAACTGACTCAAAATACATGAGAACAACAACAGGAATGACATTTCTCTGCAAAAGAGAGTACAGTCTAAACCTCTCTATTCACATTACAATTCAACTTTAAAATCTGTGTATAATTAAGTTTGGATGAAAAATATCTAATATTAAAGCGTATCTAAACATAGTTGTTGGTAGCTCTAAGGGAGATTGTACAGTCAGATTGTAACACGTGTGGTGGACCTAAACCATAATTTACATGCATATTATATTCCAAATCAGACAAAGATAAAAGTATAGATTAGGAAAAGCATTAGTAGATAATAAATTTACAAAGAGAAAAAAAAACTAATGGAAGCACTGAGCACATAAGAGATGAGGATAACATTTTATAAGACAGTTTTTAAAAATGTATTGTATAGATTTTCGCAGTACAATAAGTACCATGTCAGCATCTTAGTTGCTGTCCTCATCTTTTCTTGTGCCAAGACCATCAAACACCTGCTAGGCATAGCAGAGACCCAATGTTCCACTTCTACTATTGCAATTATTGAATATAATGATCTGTTCATTTTAGCTGCGGTGGAACAGCGCTGATGCTGTGCATACGTTTCATCATCAAACATCTGGGCAGTGCATGCAATGTTTATGCAGCTATAGACAGTACTAATACACAATTTTACCCCCTGACCTAAAGTCCACCCCCCTTCCTCCCACCCACCAGATGCATACTTATGTCCATCCAGCAACCACAGCCAGTGGCGGACCTAGGGAACAAAGGGCCCTGGTGCAAGATTATTTTTGGGCCCCCCATCCAAAAAAAACAAAAACCTCACAAACCCCCTTAACCCATGTCCCCTGTAGCAACCACAAAACATTTTTTTTGGAAAAAATGGCATTGCTGTATAAAGTACTGCTGAGATTTGTAGTCCTGTATAGAGGGTGCAAGTCTGCATTGCTGCAATGCAGAATGGGACCTGCTATATAGAAATACAAATACCAGCAGTACTTTATACAACAATGCCATCAATTGGGCTACAAAAAATAATAATTGTATTTAATAACTTACCTTCACTTCTTCTGGCTGTTTTCTGTTGGGAGAGGCTGTAGAAAAACACACCAGTGTGTGTGTGTCCATCTCAGACAGCGCGCCAACTCTGGAGACAGCCTCGTAGAGGCCTATGGGTATCTACTGTGCAGGTGTGACCAAAGTTCATTTTAATGGAAATATGTAAACATTGTGTGAAGCCATGGTATGCAGGTAAGTATGCACATGGGGAGGGTAGTGTACTTTAGGTCAGAAAGGGAGGTTACAAAGGATAAGTGCACTTTAAGGTGAAGTGCTGTTGTATTTCGGGCCCCCCCCCAACAGGCGGAACGCCAGGGCCCGGTCGCAATTGCGCCAGTTCCGCCAGTGACATGAACATCTGTATGGAAAGATGGCCCACAATACAATCAATTTGACATACTGGTGTGGCCAGTGCTAGATCTACCATTAGGCACAAAAGGCATGTGCTTATAGGAGGCAGAGACAAAGAGGCCACATCCTTTTTTTCTATATCACTAGAAATACAGACATATTATATAAGCTGTTTTAGATATTGTCACAATATACTAAGCCAAGCTAGAACAGTCAAACAAGAAAATGTTCTGTGCAAATGAGGTGATCCTAGAAGAGGACATTTTTGAATAGTGGTAAACTGGCTCTGGGTGTGGCAATATCAATGCATCATTTTCATTAAGAAGATTGGATTGTAACAGATGGCATAGTTTTGCGGACAAGAGATATCTACTGGTTAAAAAACATGCCAATACCCTATTAATTCCTGCTGAGTGTGCTTGTGTCATGCTTTGCTGCCTTTGGAGAACTCATCCAACATTCACCGAACATGAATATGTACATCATAGGGCAAAATAAGAGAACATTCAGAGTATGTTATCATTCTGTAATTAACAATAAGGTTTCATAGTCTTACATTGCCATCACATAGCCTTACATTTCAGTCACAGAGTTATTTTAAGTCTATTAAAAGTCTCTCATTTGTTATGGCCTAAGTACTTCAGCACTGAGGTATACATGCAGTCAGTGTGTCAGTGGTTTTCAGGGTTTATTAGTTCTTACTTGGGATAAAAAAAAAGTAAAAAGCAGCTATTTTTAAGCTATCATGTATGACCACATTTGTGTGGGTGTATATCTACAGACAAAGCCAAGAATGGAAATAGTTTGTCATGCAGGAGACATTGTGCAAACAGCTTCACCTGCTCACCTTAGCAACAGTTTCAGTTTACACCGGAGTGAGGAAATAAAAACCAGCACTTTATACAGTACATGTCAGAAGAAGAGTCACCTTCTTTCTAAAGAGTTTCTGTTTGTGTTTTTAATTTTACAATTTTAGAACAAACACCTAGAATGGTACTGAACTGGTACGTCTTTGTATCTGTTGTAGTACCTTATGGGGGTCTTTTTTTTTAATCAACATGGTTATTCAGAACTAAAGTATTTTCCCCACAGACACCAACCAGATTTACCCTTTCTAGGGCAGGTTTTATACTGTTTGGCAGCTGAGGTAATGTAATGACCCGTGAGGCTATAACTGGACGCTCAACTGCGGAGTTACTGGTGTAATGACATGGTTCAGTTTTGAATGCTGGACCGAGGACGGGTAAGTCTGTTACAGGTAATCTCTTAGTAAGAACTATTTCTAAGCTGGCCAGTTCTTAGGAATAGCATGTTGATATATAAGGCAACAAATTGTAAATTCTGTGCTGGCTGTTCACTTTTGCATCATGGTATCTAACTTCAATAAAGTTGTGATAAAGGTTAGCCAAGTATGGGCAGATATCTCTGGGTGTGGATATATCCGTCCTGGAATGTGTACTTCAATGCTGGGACCTATAAAGCTTGGCAATGACAGCAGCACAAGTATGGAACTTTTGATCTTTTTAAAGCCTTTGGAGCCAATTATGGGAAGCCATTTTGTGACCATTTTATGCCCAACTTTTGCTGGTTATGAGACTGGTCTCACCATCTCTACTACCTAGGTGGTGTAAGGGCCAAAGAAAGAGCGAGACTGATAACATCCTTTCATGCAGAAAACTCCTGGAGACGGATTATAGATCATTACATTTCCAGCTACACTATTTAGCAGCTATCTAAAGGTGGCCATACACAACACTTTTATGAACAAATATTCTGCTATGAAAGGCAGGTGTGGTGAGACAACTCTTTGTCTAGGCGCCTGCCAGGACCTGCTGTGACCTTCTATGTAACTCATCTACAAGTAAAACCAATTTAACTACATAGAAACTGCAAGGATAAACATTCATTGCAAAAGACTTTTTAACAAAGAGAAACATCTGTGTACAGAAGTGCTCGTCATCTCAGCTTGGGAAATTTTCCATGGTCATTGTGATCACTGTGATTGGCCACCTAAGTATACATCTGATCTAAATTCTATAAGATGCCATCACTGTTTCTCTTGATATTGCTCTTTGGGATTTGCACTTTGTTGAAGCAAATGTTTGTATACCATATTCTTTATTCTTTCAGATTAAGTGGACCTAAACTGTACTCAAAAAGTTGCAGAGAGGTTTTTCCTCTGAGTTACCACGCCCTATTTCTGGCTCTTGGTGTGGCAGTGGACAACTTGGTAGAGGAGCAGGACTTTGCTACCTAATCTCAGACCTGCCTACCTGATGATGGGACATATGGGCATCTTTGGTGGGGATAATGATAAAGACGCATTAGGAGAGGTGGGGTAGCCATAGACCTTCAGACAAAGGCAGCATAGGGAAAAGGAGGCAGTGGGTCAGGTGAGTGGTGGAGTGTAATTTCTGCTATTTTCCTTGATCAAGATGAGTGAGGTAGGAGCAATTACACTTCTTCACTTCACATCTGCACTTTTTTAGTACACAGAAGGTCTACTTTAATGTACCAGGAGAGTATTGAAATATCTTATGATAGCTGGATAGTGAAGAAAGGGCTAACGTAGCAAACAGTGCATGGCATTGTTGTGGAGAGATCAATTGCAAAACCTTTGCATGAAAAAAAACATTATCCGCATTTAAGCCAAATGATACAATGCTTTCTAGAAATCTGGATTACAACATTGTGGGTGGTACAGTTTATGTACGCTAATGTGCAAATACTGAGACAATACTGTAGCTGTAATATTGCAAAAGATATTTCATAAAAACTGATATGCAAAACTCTATTTTAGTGCATCAGGGTTATTAATAATTGAAAATCAAAACAAGGTATTAAAAGAGAATGTTTGTATAACATGCACATTTTAAAGGAAACAGTGCTGTAGGTCAAAGACTTTGCAAGAGATGACACACAGACATGTAATTGCCTGCAATTATGTAAGTATATTATTATGATTTATTTTTAAAGCTATGGGAGTGTCTGGCTTGCCTTATGAAATACACATATTGCCCGAGAGATAATAAAATATCAGCATCATACTAATCCACATTCTTTACTGATCTTTTCAGTGGCTGGTGATTTTTTTGGTGAATTTTTTTAGGTTACAAAAAAGTGTATGTGCTTGTAGAGTTAACAAAATATAAGAATGCTGCTATGTGGTCTATTTTTTTATTCATGTATTTCTTTTAAATCAAATGTGACATCAAACTCTATAACATTTGCTTATACATATCTTGCAACAATCTCAGCCGCTTCTTGGAAATTATATCAGATTTGTTAAATGTTCCCTGGATTTGGAGTCTTGAAAACACTACCTTTAAATGCTATTCATGTTTGGTAATACTTTCCAAGGTGTTGCATGATGGAATTCACAACTACTATTTACACTCGGCCAGGTAATCTAATAACACTGACGTGTGCCATTAAAGATGGATGAGTTGGTAATACTGGATTGGTAGGTACTCCAGTGGAGCCTATTGGAAACAGGGAAGCTTAATTTAGCCAGCATATTATATGACTAGTTTTTCACTAAGTTTAGTTATGAGTGTAGATACAGTTACCAAAAGGGCTGTTGTTCATTACTTGCCAGGGCTTCTACATGACAGGTGTTGGTTATGTGTTTAGATGAAGCACTGAGATCTTGAGAAATGCTGAACCAAGTTTTACTTTCTTATAAGGACATTACATCAGAATAAAGCTTTATACAGCATACACAGAGAACTTCCTGTGTATATCATAGATAAGCATGAACTTACAGACAAGCATTGCACTACAGTGCCATCTACAGCTCAAAATACATATTACATCTCAGAACATTATTATATCAATACAGTATGTGCTGTTGTATTTCCAACACCAGGCAACATTATTCCAGTGCAAATAAACCTTATCAGGACACCTGGACACTTCAAACATGAAAACCCATGTAATATGATTATTATATATAATAAAAAGAATTTAACAGGTCTCCTTAGAACCCAATAACATGCTAGCATATGGTTTCATAATGGCTTTATGGCATCTAAGAGCTTTTTTTTTTTAACCTGACCCTAATAAAACAACACAGGTTGAAAAGAAGGTGTTTATGTGGCCTTTAACGGCTGATTCCTTTTATGTTTTTTCTATGCAGATTAGAAAATAAAGGTAATTCTTTAGTGGTTGTAAAGGACAAACATGGACGAAAAGGAGTAGCATTTCAGCTAGGCTAATAGGATCTGGAAAAGGAGGTCAGTAATGTCAGGCTAGGTATTTTTTTCATTGCAGGTTTCCTTAGGTTGAGTGCTGTGCTGTTAATGCTGTGGGATACATTTGGAGTCAAGTCAGTTAGTATCATCCAAGAGGGAGTTGATGTTTGGCAGCTGCTGACTTTTCCAGAACACATATTCATATATTGTGTTTACATATTTAAATTATGTGGACTAAGCACTGCAGTGGATAAAGCCCAGAGTGTCTTCTGTGACCTAATATGCCCTTGCAGTTTTTCAATATCCTTCAGGCTGTGTGTCTTTGCCTGTCTGCTTTATTAGGCAAAGGGAAATTTCAGCCTTAAAAACGTCAATTTTCCATGTACTTTATTTCCCCTAGCTGCTTTCGCACAGAGGAAATATTAGGCAAAATGTGATAATAAACCGTATTCATGTCCAAAATGGCAAACTTACTGATGTCAAGCTGTGTAAAACTAACTGATTACATGAATATATTATATTTGCCATTTCTAATCCACATAGGGAAAAAAACAAACCTGTGGGTAAGTGATATTTAACTAATTTGTAATACTTCACATAAACCATTCACATTAGTCCCTGTCCCCTAGGGAACTGTCATTGTGATGTCCTCACTAGAGTCACACAGAATATCAAAGATATAATGAGGACAACCCCCCTTTTCCATTGCCATCAAAACCTATGGTAGTGGGATTTTGCACCTCCTGTTCTACAATGTAGAAATCTCATCACCACATAACTTTACATAAAATGTACAATGATCTTTCCATCTACTGACCAGTGAGGAAAACGGAAGGCATTTGAATTTATCCCGGTGCTCATGAAACCACTTATACTTTTATTTAGCTTTGTATTTGGGAGTAATAGCATTGTGGAATGTGGCACATCATGAATAAACAATATTTTCCCTTATATATCATTCTCAGCCCCGAAAATAAATAATCGGACCTAAAGTTTCCCACAAAATGGCTGTCCATAACAGTACAGACCCCACCAGACATTCTGCGCTGAAGGTGCCCTTTGGCTCTCTCCAAATATACAACTTTCCAAAATGTAGGAAGTATGGTGGAAGAAAATAATACTACTTTGTCTATTGCTCATAATTCCATAATGCCTCCTACAACTAGTCATCAGATGTCTTTTTGAAGCTCATAATCCACCTTTCTAACTATGTTTGTATTGCTAATTAGGCTGAACTTACTAAGCTATAACACATGTGCTATTTGACATAGTGATCGTTAACTTCAGTTGTCATCGAATCTGACGGACAGGTTGGGGTAAAGAGTTCCAGAGAATGGGAGAGACTCTACAGAAGTCCTGGAGGCGAGCATGGGAGGAGTTGACAAGGGAGCTATTGAAATGAATAGCAGGCTTGATACAATATAATGATGTAGGATAGTTAGTTCATATTTATACCTTCTAGAAATCCTTCAGAACCAAGTACTTTAACATTTTAAATTGTATCTACAAAACATAACCATAGATTGCTTGTAATTAAAGTGGGATTTTATTTAATAAACTCAATTCATTCACACAATGAAATATACAACTCTAAAAATTCTCTAAAAGTTCTTAATAAATGTTTCCTAAATTACGCCTTAACATATGTTGTATTACGTCCAGAGGAGCTGCTGGTAAATATTTTGTTCTCCTACCGGAGATTGATGAGCCACCCTGTGACTGGGCCCAATAGCACAGCTACACACCGATTTAATAATGCCATGTGACCAATAGCAAAGCAAAGGCAGAAATTATAACTGCAGCAATACGATAGCAGTGCAAGACAACCAAAAGTTGCAGTGACTTGAGTGCACTCTCTTTACCACCTGTGAGAGGCCTGGCCTCAAACACACTAGGTGAGTGAAGAATGAAACTGCAAGCAATTATATGTAAACCAAACTATCAGTGCGAATATTTATTCAGGGAAATATGGCTAACTTCTACAACCTAATTGCACTCTTTAGGTCCTGACTAACCACTAGCCAGTGGGTGAATCTACCACAGAGTCTGCCGGCAAAAGGATCTTCTGACCTCAGCAGTGAAGCACTCAAACTTCTACTGAAGGCTTTGTAATGCACAGGGGTAAAGGTATCTTTGCAAAATGTTTAATCATTCAGCAGTGAAAGGATGCAGAGATTCCCTTTAAGTAGGTTCTGCCATAGGCAGTGGTGTCCTCAAACAGGTTCAACACAATAATGGGTGTGCGGATGCCATTCACCAATCCTACATCTGACAAATGACCTCTAGATGCAGTCCATCCCCAGCTCAAAGACCACACTTCCATCTTCATGCTTCTTTCCCCCAGCCAACTGTTGGCATACTGCTTTCAGGCAATCAGAGTCCTGCTTCCTCTTCATTCCTGGAGGACTGTCCAGGGCCGCATATACTCTCTCGGCTGCCCCAAGGCCAGGTTCCTCAATGCGCCACCCTACTGCATGTCCTGGGCCTTGGGCGATAGGAATTCCACATCCCTGCACCCTTCTACTCCCTGCCGCCTTGAGGCCGGGCCTTGGTGGCCTTGTGGGAAATCCGGCCCTGGTCCTTTCCATGAGTGGCCTGGGGGAGGAGAGACTAGCTACAGTGCGATCACTGAGGTGCCATGTATTTTGAACACACTAAGGCTTTGATGAACGTGTTGCAGTGCACAACAACACATAACTACTGCGGTGCATTGTGCATCATAAAAAAAATGCTGCATGTCCATTTGTGTATCTGTTCTGCTTTGACAGATCATTCAAAATAAATGTGATGTCTTAACGCAATGAACATTATAGCATACTTAAATGCATGTGCATTAACACAACACACAAGAACAGGTCTGAATAGCCCCTTAATGATAATTCTTTACTGACAACCTTTCATAGTGCTTTACGATTTAAATAAGAATATTGTAACACACAGTAAACCACAACAAACAAGGACAGCTGGCATTCTCTTTTTTTAACTTAACTAGTTATACATAAAATTCAGTTTCTACTGTTCTGATTTGAATTGAAATATGTCCATTTAGGAAATTGTATGCCCTATTCAAGGTCTCCAGTGTGCTATGTAACCATTCAAATCAGAGGTTTTCTCAGTCTCCTGCTTTTCATTAATGGTTTGGAAAAAACGTTCATGCTCCTGCAATCCTCTTCAATTTGTAATTCTGAATAACAACATTGCTTAGTGAGCACACATCCTGTAAGGAGATGGTTTGTGTGAGTTCTACCCAACAGCTATTACACCCTTAGGTTAGTAAACGTTGAGCAGAAGAAAGCCTGCTCTTTACCACATATTGCCAGTTTAGATACATTAGAAGTCTTTCATTAAACAATGAGTTACGGAAGTAGATCCTTGCTGCTTCTTCTCACATATATAAAAATGTCATGCTTACTTTCTTCAGGCATGCAGTCTAAGGCCAAAAAACAAATGACATGTAATATGACATGTTATTTAACCATATGAGTTCCTCTACTAATGACAATTCGTTAATGTGCATCATACTGTGATGCACAGTTTGTCTTTTTTTCCCAGGGTGTCTCAGTGTATAGATAACCTGCACCACCTTGAAATTCTGTACATGCCAAACAAGCTCACTCCAATGATGGACTACAATTTCAATACAAATGAGCAAACAAAACACGAGATTGGAGCGGTGACTACTTTACAACACACACAGGGACCATGAGGAACAAAAGTAGCCTCCCTCCAGAAGGAAGGACAGTGTCAGGATGAATTTAGAGATGATTTGAGGATCTACAACCAGGGCCGGTGCTAGGATTTTTGCCTACACAGGCAAAGTTGAATTTTTGCGCCCCCCCCCAACCAACCAACCAACCCCCCCCTTCCCCGACCCCCTGTAGCGCTGGGCCTGCTCCCTATCAGCATGTTTTGTTTTTTTCACTTACCTTCGGTGCGGGAGAGCAGCGGCGAGTCAGCGCTGGTCCGGTGGGAGGAGCTCCAGGTGGGGTCCTAATTTAGCTGGCTGGCGACTGCCAGAGGTGCCGCGCATGTCGGGAAAACATATCGCAAGCATCGGGGCATTTTGACAAGTACAAGTACTTGTCAAAATGACCTGTTTTTTCCGCCCTCACCCTGCAGCGCCCTCAGGCGGTCGCTTGCCCTGCCTTGCGGTAGCGCCGGGCCTATCTACAACTGAGTGATACACAAATAAGATACATTTCTGTTAATAGTTAAGGTACTAGAATGTATTTTTAAGATTTAACTTGAGTTTAGTGTCACTTTAAGTCCTGTCATTCACCTTCATTCTGTAACTGCAATTTTAGGTCTCCTATTAAAATAAAACCAAGCCAAAACTTTTTTTTTTAGTTCTGGATAGAGTAAGGGTTATAATCCCTGTTAGCTTTTTTGCCATCTGTGACCCATTTGGGAGTTTTCCCTTCAATTCATGTCCGATACTAACAAAAGGAAATGTGAGGAAATTGCTCCAAAGTGAGTGAAATCCCTAGTGTCCCCATTGGAGGATTTCCCATTTATTCCTGTTCTGGACCACCAGGACAAATAGAGAGGGTGAATCGCCTTAACAAAACACAGAAAGCAATAACAACCTGACAGGTGTTGTAATCCCTCTCCACCATATCCACAGTTTAAAAAAAGTTTTGGCTTCAGTTGCACTTTAACGGCAATCTACATGGAGCTTCTAATATTAAAAAATTACCTCAGTTTACATTTTACCTAATACTTTCAAATGTCAACATTTTGTCAACATGTATGTTTTTTTCTAAAATCCAGAATCCAGGAAAGATTTACTCAAGGTAGGCATAGCTTAACTGCTTCTGGGTACGACGGCTTCTAAAGTTCACTTCCCAACTTTCCAGTATTACCACATACACAATTATAAGCTCTCATGAGCAGGGCCCTCCTGTATTGAATTGTATTACAACTGTACTGTCTCCATTCATTTTGTAAAGCACTGCACAATCTGTTAAATCCTGTATAATAATTATAGTAATAAAGTTCTCTGCAATGCTATCTGTGCTGCATAAACACTGCCTGTGCATCCATATGAATAAGAAATAGCATGTAGAAAGAGCCAAGGAAGAATTTCTAGAAAATATAAACTCTTAAATTAGAAATTCATTACAAAGCAAACAAAAAAGGGAATTATATAAAACTGCATATGGTTTGGGGTTTCAATAAGCATAGAAAAGCGAGAATAAAGAGCTGATTGCGCTTCACATTTATTAAGCAGAAAGGCACACAGCTGTGGGATTCTGAATGTAAAGTTGTTAGCTAAAAGTGTCTTTGCTGGTGTGTTTGATGCATGTACCATCATCTACTGGGAATTGTAAAACAATGGTGCAAGTTCCACAAGTTCCAAAGATCCCTGCTGGTCCACATTAGGCTGTGCTGTGTAAAGGCCCATTTTCAACTCTCCTGTTGTGGTGCGTTATGCTAACACATGCATGTTGTGTCGTGCAATAACCCTTTTGCTGCCAAGGTGTTTTTTGCACACCTTTTAATCCACATTTTAGGCATGACAATTACCTAAAACATGAAGAGTTATATATTTCCTGAAAGCACAGGTCCTGTAGAATACAATGGTGGCAGCTGCAAATTTTTATGTCACATGATATTAACAGAACTCTTTGTCAAACCCCAAATTTCAGTAAAAATTTCACAAGTTACTTTTTGTGCTCAGTAAATAGCTATCCAGCATGCCAAGCTTAAAAATTGTGTGCGCCCGTGAAATGGCAACAAAATACGGTACTCCAAATTGTCCATAGGCGACGCTTTAAAGGCCTGTACAGGTCATCAATTTAAAGTTAGCTGTGAACATTGGCCCTAGAATTATTGCTCCCACTATGCACGTGCGGAGATACCTAACATTTGTAGCGCAGTGAATATTTTTGTACGTAGGGGCATCCGATTCTGTTTACGTTACTATGTGTGCATTCACAGGGGCAGGGGACTTTAATGTTATTTTTGTATTTCAAAATTTTTTTATTTTACTTTTTTTTTTTTTTTTACTCTACTTCATTGCTATTACATAGGGGGCTCATAAGGCTCCTTTGTGATAGCATAATAGGTCGGGACGGGTACTCTTTAAGGTGACATTAGGGGTCTGTTAGACCCCTTGTGTCACCTTTTCCCTGCAAAGAAGCTATTCAAGTGCAGATTGTGCTTGAATAGCTTCTTCCCTAGCTTCTCTAGCCCGGGAATGACAGCTGAGGAACGTAACGCAATCAGTGTCGCCTCTAACGCCATTCAGCGGGGAGGAGATCTCTCTCTTCCCTCTACCCGCTGACACTCGTGATGCTGTTCCCCGGAGGAGCAGCAGAGCCCGGGAAGCAAGGTGGGGGGTGTTAGGCTGGAAGGAAGTCTTTGTCAGCCCCTGGAAGCGATCTGGTGGCAGCTCAGCCACCAGAATCGATTCCAGTGTAAAGCCGACCATCAGCTTTACTCAGCTGAACAGAGTCCCGTCAGCTATAATCTGTCTGGAGGGGCCCGCTGCCAGCGACATACGTTCTTGGCAGGGAAAGGGTTAAATGGCCATTGAGTTAAAGTAGCCAATTAAAAAGTTTTAGACCAAAATGGGTATTAAGCATCATAAAAGCTTTCATAATTGTGTTGATCAAACAGACAATACGTTTTAGGGGCAGACATAAAGCCCTTAATCAGGGCTTGGAAATTATGAGAATGAAAGAATGGACTTAGGGCAAGCACCTCTGAAATATTTTCGAAAATTAGAAAGAATGGGCTGCAAACTCACCAGAAAAGTAAAAAGCAATGGTCATGCAGCATTTTTTTACAGCATACCACAACACATCGTAGTGCATTACTGTGCCCTGCAATGCATTGGAGTGCCATTCAAAGTAAATAGCACCATTACATGCACCAGATACAAGTGTTAATGGGCCGCCAAATCTCAGCACTGTATAGACATAAATACATATCCCTTGGCAGGTAAAACAGGTCACTTACATGTCTTTCATCTGTGTAATTAGAAGTTTGCCTGGAATTCAAAGTTCTCCATTGAACCATATAATGTACTACCTTCATATTGTCTACTATTTCACATATGTTTTAGTTCTCGTTGTGACCTTCCACATGTTTTGTTATTTAGTCCTTCATATAAGAATGGAGGAATGAATGACACACCCTGCTTTGCATGTTTTTGCATTGGAGCTTTTCGGTTTAATTTGATGACCTTAACCAGCAACGGATGAGTTTATTTAAGATTCAGAATCTGAACATTTATAAGTGCGCCGGCTTTCTTTCTTCCTGAAAGATTTCCATATACCTACTATTATGTATTACAATGTAAAGCTCTAGTAAGCCTATATTTCAGTTTGATTGATATAAAATACTTAGTAAAATGACAAGGGGACATATTGTAATTGCCGGCTTAAAGCAATGCAAAGAGCAATGATGGTGTGTACTAACCAAAAGCAGCCAACCAGATTATAATCTAATTTTTTCTGAAGTGCAAAAAGAAATCTGATTTCTTGTCTCATTTGGAGAGACTGTCCTTTATTTGGAGGAGCTGTCCCTCATTTGGAGCGGTCCACCATTTTTGAACCAAATCCCTCTGGCCCTCTTTCCTCCTCAGTTGTTCCGTTTTTTTGGTCTAATGTACAGATATCTATGAAAAGGTTCTATTTAACTACCAAAAGTGTTAATTTTATTGTTTGCGATTTCCAAAACTAGTATAAAGGAAATGTATTGGTGGGAGAAAACAAATTCTGGTTTTAACCAATAATTTTTGGTGTATAAATTCTTAAGGGTCAGTCGGCATAACTGGGGGAATGGCAGGGATACATTACCGAAATACATTGTGCTAGAAGGTGTCCCTATTTCTCATTTATGAAATAATTCACATGTAAATGTCGTTGTTAATATATATGGAAATTATGATGCGTGAATTGGGATTCTGGTGGTCTCCTCGCATGTAAGGTATTTCACTTCAGCTGTACTTCATTCAGGGTCTGCTGGTCAAAGAAGGTGAGATACACAAGAGGGGCGATGTATGCAGACACAACTGAGGGGTGATAAGGGGGAGAGTGGGAAAGTGGGAGCAGAGGGGATGTGGGGGAGACAGGGAGAAGAGGGGTGTTGAGGAGGAGAGTGGGAGCAGAGGGGATGTGGGAGAGACAGGGAGCAGAGGGCCGATGAGTGGGAGAGTGGGAGCAGAGTGTTGATGAGGGGGACAGTGGTAGCAGAGGGGTGATTAGGAGGAGGTTGAGAGCAGAGGGTTGATGAGGGGGAGACTGGAAGCAGAGGGGATGTTGGGGAGAGTGGGAGGAGAGTAGATATGGGGGAGCAGAGGGGATGTGGGGTTGGGTGAGACCAGAGGGTATGTGTGGGAGAGTGTGACCGGAGGGGAGATGTGGTAGCAGAGGGGATGTGGGGGACAGTAGGACCAGAGAGGAGGTGTAAGAGCAGAGAGGATGTGGGGAAGAATGGGAGCAGAGGGGATGTGGGGCACAGTGGGACCAGAGAGGAGGTGTGGGAGCAGAGAGTATTGGGGAAGAGTGGGAACAGTGGGGATAAGGGGGAGAGGGGGACCAGATGGGAGATGTGGAAGCAGAGGGGATGTGGGGGAGAGTGGGAGTAGAGGGGTGATGAGGATCACAGGTGGTGTCCTTACTGGAGGATTGGGGGTAATAATAGACAGGGATGGATTTAGCTAATCAAATAATGTGCTATAAACAGGCAGGTTGGGTTAAACTGAGTGTGTGCGCTTTCATCTGCACAGTGAGAATACCACTGTTACATTGCTGGTCAGTGAGAATACCTCCATTATATTGCTGGTCAGTGAGAATACCTCAGTTACATTGGTGGTCAGTGTAAATACTTCCGTTACATTGCTGGTCAGTGTAAATAGCTCTGTTACATTGGTGGTCAGTTTCTATACCTCCGTTACATTGCTGGTCAGTCAGAATACCTCTGTTACATTGCTGGTCAGTGAGAATACCTCCGTTACATTGGTGGTCAGTGTAAATACCTCCGTTACATTGCTGGTCAGTGTAAATAGCTCTGTTACATTGGTGGTCAGTGTCAATACCTCCGTTACATTGCTGGTCAGTGAGAATACCTCTGTTACATTGGCGGTAAGTGTAAGGCCTCCTAACTAATTTTATTACACAGTGTTTTTTTCACCTTCAACCCATCAGCAGCCACAACAGATGTCGCAGGACTCAGCAGAACGTTCCGTGTCACATGATGTTTTCCATATATTACGTATAATACAATAATACGTGCTTGCAGTGTAATTGGTCGATTCTACAACTGATGAATTTGCAAGCAAAAAAGCACGAAAAGTGAATGTGTAGTTTAATTTTAATCTACCAGTTTGCCTCATTTAGGTAATTTGGGGTTCAGTGAAAAAGCCTGTTTATTCTATGTGTTTAAGATATCCAATGTTTTGTTAATGCACTTTAATGGCAATTAAAATGTTTTCTTCTTATGTATTTACCTAAAAAGGGACTCCAAAATCCTCAGCACCAGGCCCATGATGCTCTTAATGCGGCCCTGTGTAGCGATCCATATGGTGGAGTCAGCTGACCCCGGAAACAGCTGGCCATGCACAGACAGGACTCGGGGCAGCCAGGAGGGAGGACAAGAGGCAGATGGCAGTTTGGAACACAGATGAGGCTGCAAAACATCTGGATCCCTCATCAGTGTGGTGTGAGCGGTTGCAGCAGAGGAGAGGATGTGAGTGCGCTGAAACCTGTTCTAGGCGGGCTGGGGGGCAATGTCTGTGAAGGGTAGGGCAATGTCTTTGTATGTCTTTGTATATGTGTATTAAGGGGGGTGGGGCAATATATAGAAAGCAATGTCAGTAGGGGTAGCATTGTATATGGGTGCAATGTGTGTGTAGTAGGTGGCTCCCCTTTGCTCTGTAGAAGGTGGCTCCAACAACCAACCCACACCCCCCTTCTGTGGTATTTGTCTCAAACCCCATCCCCCTGCTCTGTGGTAGGTGGCTTAAATCCCACCCCCTGCTCACTGGTAGGTGTCTCAAACCCCGCCTCCCTCTGTAGTAAGTGGAGGCGGCTCAGGTGCAGTTTGTGGTTTCCCTTCTGTAGTAAGTGGTTACCACCACTCTGTAGTAGGTGGCTCCCTACAACAGCCCCCCCTTTTCCAAAATAGGTGGTCCCCCTCGATAGTAGGTGGCTTTCCCCCTCCCCCAGTAGTAGGTGGTTCCCCCCCTGTAGTAGGTGGTTCCCCATCTGTAGTAGGTGCTTCCCCCCTGCTCTGCAGTAGGTGGCTACCTTCAAAGGCCCAACCCCTATTCATTCCCTTATTCATTTAACACACTAAACTTTCTGCAGTTATGTATGGAAGACAAAGGCCATGTTATCTAGGCTGCCTGGGCTACGAGCAGCTGGTTTATATTCATCGGAAAAGGCCCCAGTTACACCTACATGTGAGCAGGGCCGGAGCTAGTGTAAGGCTGCAAATGCAGCTGCCTGAGGTCGCCGGGTGGTGGGGGGAGGGGGAGGAAAAATGCACCTTCATCTGTGTAGCAAAGATCCTTGCCCTGGCCCTGCCGAAACCACAGGTGTCATGTTTTTAGTCACTGAGTCAGTGGAGAGATCACAAAAATCTCTCTGTAACTAGCTCTGCAATACAGAGCGCTGCAGCACTTCCCACTTACATTCCTCATATAACAGTCACAGTCCTCTGTGCCTGCGCCTGGTAAACTGCGGGGGAGCGTGGCTGTGGCTTCCCATCCAATCACGAAGCCAGGCGGGTGATCACCATATGATCACCAATGAGGCTCCCTGCTTCATTGCTGCACCCCTGCTGAAAGAGGTAAAAGACCGTTCAAGTAATGGGAATCCGGGATGCCGTCTATATGTGTGTGTACTTTTGTGTGCACATCCTAATGCAATAGGCTGTGCGTGCCAATGGTCATTTATCCGCAGCAACATTGTGTCTCTGTGGATGCATTTCTGGTTATATCAGTTCAGTACTCATTCACTTCTTGGCCTTTTAGCTAAGATCAAGTGTAGTATCTGTTCTTTTCAGTGTTTAGGAGGGGAAATGTGTTGCCGTTCTGGCCTTTTTGTAGGAATAGCTGGCTGCAGAGTACTCTGCCTGAGATGATGGGGGTCCTGGTCGTGGGAAGGAAACCATAAGTAGCGTCCACTTATGTAAGAGTGGTGGTCAGGAGTACTTGCCTAGTGTCCAAGATCTGGCAGGGCCTCCTGATTTGAACGGGACTACCTGGTCTGGTCATGGGCTGTGAAGGCATGGAGCCTGCGGTGTCAAGTGCCCCCCAGGAGTGGTGACCTTCAGGTGCCTAAATAGCGCTCTTGGTTTGGGACCTCACCGTATGAAACACACATTGGCCACGACACCATATGCTTTTGCTGCACCTCACCTCTTGGGCTAGTTCTTTTGGCTTTATCCAGGGGTCATTTTTTACATCAGGCCGCAAGGCCTAGCCACAGTCTTGCACTTTAGCACTTTTTTCTCTTCACTTGTCTGTGTGCTTTTTTTTACTCCACTAAATAGAAGGTGCAGGTCTTCGGGCCTGCCCCGACATCTAGGGTCAGGATGTTTAGCTATCAGGTTCCTTCCTCCCCAATCAGCTTCTTTCTTTCACTTTCAAAGCTTAACTGAACAAACTGGAAAGAAAAGCTGATTACCATGGGCAACTGCTTCAGATACTGTCTGCTGCAGTCTTGTTAAATTTCCCCCATTGTGTCCCTCTAACCACATTTTTGGTTGTGTTTGTATGGTACTGACTTTGTGTCTACAGAAATGTCTTTGTTGTTTTAGTACAGTGCTAATCATGTCTCTGCAGACACATTTCTAGTTGTGTTGGCATAAGAGCTTATCTACTGTACATGGCCATCCAGGGCCGTACACCGCCCGGATCAACGCATTTCTGCGGTAGGTAGAGCCAGGTGTTTGCAATCAGCTGCAGACAGGATAGGAAAGACAGGCTTGCCTGTACAAATCAATGACAGGCTGACACTGTCCACGGCTGTTTCCACAATTGCCTGTGGTTAGGGACAGATGAGCAACTCTGTGTACAGACATTTCTCATCCAGGGCCATTCATCTGTAACTAACTGCAGGTAATCCTTCCATGTTCGATTACATGCCAACAGCTACGGAGGCTGCCAGTCATTGATTTGTACAGGCTGAGTGGCTGCAGTGTAGTGCTTGTTTCTGGTTGTATCAGAAACATGTGGACATTTTTACTTATTACTGATAATTGACTGAAAAAATATTTTTTATGTGCTTATTTGATGCTATTTTGGGGCAATTTAATTTTTCAAAACAGTTAATAAATGTTCAATATATTACTTATATGATTATTTCTTTATGTTTATGTACAACAGTGCATGTGTATTGTGCATGTGCATAATGTTGTAGGGGAGGAATAAATATAAATCCAACCTTGCACACGCAAATAATCTTTTAATACATAATTAAAATTAAACTGATGAATGTATAAGGGTTACAATGACAATATAATTGTAAACAGTTGTAGTGGTTATCATTAACATTTATATATTGTAATAGATTTTGCAGCTTGCAGAAGAAATTTATTGAAATAATTTGTTACCTACAAAAGTTATTACATGGTAGCCATTTAATAATTAGTTAAAATCTAATATTTCTGTCAAGTCTGCCAGTTACTATGTTACTATTACCATGTAATATTAATTTAACACTTGCCACTGGTCACTGCCATGTCAAAGGCTCTAGTTAAACTAACTACAAACAGCCTATATACAGATTAAAGACTGTCATCTACAAAGATGTCAGACATTTTGTTTGTAAAGTTTTATTGAAAGTAAGAAAGACATCTAGATTTTAACATATTAAAAAAAAAAGAAATCCACAAAAAAAGGTGACACAAATAAAACTATTAAAGTGTAACCACTAACACTAAACATCTCTTATTTGCTCCCTTTTGGTCTTTTAAAGGAGAACTATGGGGTCAGTGTTTTTCCCCATAGTTCTCCTTAGGGTAATGGGAGGACACAAACTAGCGTCCTCCCGTTACCCTGAGCTCAGTATACCGCGAGCTACAGCCGGGATGACGGGATCCACCCAGCTGCGTGAGTGACAGCTGGCTCTGCCTATCTAGAGGCAGAGCCAGCTGTACCCGCCCCCTCCCCCATCCGTTCCGCCAGTCAGCGCTGGCAGATCGGAGCGGGGAGAGGGGAATCCAGCCCTCCCCCTGTCACGGCAGAGAGCTGTGACAGGATCGAGAGGTGAGCGAACCTGGTATGTGTTCGCTCACCTCCTGATCTACTGAGCCGACCTGTGACAGTCTCATTGTCACAGGTCAGCTAGAACTATGAGGTGAGTGGAAATCACTCATCTCATAGTTCTCCTTTAAATACACCTATGGAAGCATTATGTTACTGTACAGTTAAAATCCCTGTTATGTAGTGAGTGCTGCCTTCTGTTTGCCCATCACTTTCAACACCTTCCTGGATTCCCAGTGTGCTTTACATCTCTTTCTTTGCTGCTTCATGAGATACACTCTCGATTTCTCAAGAATACACATCCAGTCATGCATTGCTGCCAGCAAGCAATGATAATGTTACATTGTTCAGACATTTAGCTGTAGTTCAGAAGGCAGGCTCTGTGAGAGATGTGATACAAAGAAATGAATATTCACAGGGCTGAGTAAAATTGTGTCAGTGCATTGTGGAAGTACATCCCATTGACGGACATCTTCAATAAGTACGTTTACAAACTTCTAGATCAATACGGTTATTAGGAGTGGGATGGAACTTATGGAAATGCAATATAGAAATACATATCTATTTTTAGTTTTAACCATAGATACTCTTTAATTCTGAGTATACCAGAGTGAGAAAACAACAAAATTATTCTGTAACAGGGTAAACAGGATCATGTTTTCTTATAACTTTGCACGATAATGCTATACCAGAAAATAAAGCTTTAACAATAGAACAAGGTCAGGGAAACCCATACACTATAAGTGATCATACTGAAGTGTTAAGCACCTTTTCCATCTAGAAGCAATGTGAATCTTCATAGCCATGGTAAGGAATTAAATCAGTCTTTGGCAAGAATATCTGGCTGTATGGTAGTAATCTTACTATTTGAGACCATAGGATGGGAATAGTCGCCCATTACCACATATATTAGCATGGGATGAGCATTTATTATATTACAACTCCTTCAGAAAATCAGCCTCAATATCTCTCAATTGTGTCATACATGCAAATATCTTTCCAAGTTTGTTGTTTGTGAGGGCCACAGGATTTGTATTGGTATCGGTTACACTTAAAAATAGTATAGAATTATCGGCAAGAGGATGTTCCAAACATTTAAAGCAGAACTCTAGGCAAACAGCTAAATACACAGTGGAAATATATAACAGTAAGTATGTGTAAAGTAAATCTGTTCAGCCAGTCTCTGCATTCCTCTGCCGCACCATACAAATACTTAGATGACTGATTGCATTCTTTGTTCAGCAATGCAGCTTCCCATGTTACCTCTGCCCCTCCAGCCTGCTCAATGGAAAATGAATCAGCTTTATATCTGCTCAGTTAGCAGGGATGTGACCTAGGAGGTAGTAAATCTGAACTGAAGCAGTAAAGCTGAAACAGGAAGTAGTAGAGCAGTGGTTCTCAACCTTTCTAGGGCCGGGACCCCTTGGTAACATTTGCCAAGTTGTGGTGACCCCCAACGGTACAATTTAGGGATGACGTGGCTGCTGCAGCGACATCTAGTGGCGTGGCGGGAGAACTGACACTGCTGTGCTAGGAGAGGGCTGTGGAGGACTATATGTATTTAGCTGTTTGCCTGGAGTTCGGCTTTAAATAACCACTGATTTTCTTTGCAGATTACTGGGCAATGTCAGCATGGATATAAAAAGTCAAAGTGAATTTGACAGTGTTCTCTACTCTATAATACTATGATTTTTCATAATATATGACAAATTTCCTTTGATCTCCACCATTAGTGAAGTATCCTAATACATATGTTGGGGTATGAACAGTCATTCATAATGGAAAAGCCTATTAGTTTTTTTCCTTCTTTTATGCCATATTTTCCTAATTAACACTAAATTGAAAATTGTGACTTCCAAGAGAACATCTGTAA
>NW_017306511.1:762873-782854 GCF_000935625.1 Nanorana parkeri
CCGAAGGACCATTGTTAAAGTTTTTTCTCTTTTCGTTTGGGGGGGGGGGGGGGGAATAAGTTACCATATATTTTTTATATAACTGTCAGCCAGTTAGAGTTTAAATCTACTTTAAATTATATGGAGTCCCAGCCAAAACTTGTGGTACTGTAAAAGCAATTGCATATCCTTGCCTTGGCAGCCCAGTTCTTTACAGGAAGAAATATAGAATATAGATGCAAAAATTCCGGAGTCTAAATCCTGGGAACTCTGGGCCCTGCAATCCTTGCAATACAATAACTGTATAAGGGCAAAACTTTAAAGAACTTGCAGGAAAAATAGCACAGCCGACAGGATGATCTCAGTGGTGTGCATTGAGCCTCTTGCGCAACAACCAGTCGCCTTACACGCTGACAAAGGTGCTCCACCCTTTCTACACAACAAAATAAGCAGACTCAGTTCCAGGATTGTAAAAGGGCAAAAGGGGTAGTTGCCACGGCCTTCATGTCGGAAGAGGCCCCTCTATACAAAATATAATTAAATAATGAGTTGGTTTTGAGATGTATCTTGAGATGCAATATTTTGCCTTCGATCATCTGTAAATTATTTTACTCCTGTAAACAGTATTAGAGATTTAAACACATTTTGATGGCCCAAGCAAATCGCTTAAGCCCTTAGTGAAGGTAGACTACAATAGTGTACGTGCATGCGCACGTAACCTCATATTGACGTTGTAACATTCATATTTCAAATCTGTGACTGTCATTGAGAAAGTAAACTAACTCTATAATCATTGGATAGCTAGTGAGAGGGTACATTTCTACTAAAAGTTCTAGAAAAAGATGGTATTCATTTTGACCGCAGAGAGCAGTCCTACGACAATGCAAGTCATATATCTGGTCACTACTCAGAAAAGCAAGCCAGACTTAGTGATACTAAACTCAGGAGTTAAATCTTAAGAATGCATTCAAGTACCTTAACTATTAACAAAAATGTATCTTATTTGTTTATCACTCAAATTATCTCTGAATTTATGCCGACACTGCCTTTCCTTCTTGAGGGTGGCTGCTTTTGTTCTCCATGGTCCCACTGTGTGTTTTAAAGTAGTTACTGCTCCAAGCTCGCCTCGCTCCCGTGATGGACTATCATTTTATTTCAAATTAGCTAACAGATTGCAAGATTGTAGTCCATCATGAGAACCCAGCAGCAGTTTTCATTTCCTGTGTTGTACACTCATTGGGGCTGATTTAACGACAAATAGGCTGTTCAATTTGCAAGGGAATTTTCACTAGATGGATACAACTGCATTCAAAATGCCCTGGAAAAAGATCTTGAATGTGCCTTGGAACAGACACCTGAAGCAAGACATGAAGCTGACATTGGCAGGCAAAAAAACAGTCTTGAACTGTTCTGATGGCCAAGATCTGGAGTGTAATTCTTGAACGGTTTAATAAGCACAAAAACCTATTCAAGGAGTTGAATTTTACCTGAAGGAAGTGGTAGACCTAATTTAGTCTCTAGAAAGTTTCTGAAATCACTTCGGCAAAGGTATGATGAGTTAAAACTTGATGCCAGAAGCCTCTTTTTTTAATCAGTTGTCTGTTGCTTTACAAGAATGCAGGGTAGTGCACCAATCAGTGTATGACAGGTTCAAAGTCATAGTTAAACTTATTGTTCTGTCCCTGTTACACGTTACCCTGTGGCCTGTATATAGCTCGACATGAAGCTATAACCTCCTATTCTGCAATAAGGCAGACTGGATGAAATCTTAAAGTTTTATTAACAAAACAGAGTGGGTGAAACTGGTAAAAGAAAAACATGAAAACATACAATCAATATATGAACATGTAAATAGATTGATAGCTCAAAAATATAAAGAGAAAAAAGTCCGTCCCTACCAGCGATGCTGCCCTAAGGGGAATCTGGGTGTTTTCTCCAAACATGTGCTTAGCATGGCACTAGATCCTCCTCTCCACAGTTCCAAGATGGACTTGTTCCCTTCTTCTTGAGTTAGAGGTTGCTGGGAACCTACCATAGGAAAACAGCCTGCTTTACTGTAAATAAAGATTTTCTCTTCAGCACCACCTTGTGGCTGATTTTGAGATGGCAGGTAGGTAAGTCAAAAATCCCATGCCTGAGGGCAGAACACTTATTATTGCTTTCCCCAGTAATTTCAGTAAGGTATACTTGGACAAAATTGTCCAGATTGCAGACATTGCCAAGTTCTGGTCATGTCTCACTCACTGATACCTTTTCAAGTGGTAATGTAGCTCGTAGAATATATTTGAGCATGATGGTCACTAGGGATGAGCTTAAGTTCAGACCCAACCTGGGCCAAACCCTGAAGTGCCATGGGAGCACCTGCCCAATCAGCTGTGGGCCAGGACATTCCCTGCCCCCACAGGAGAACATAAACAAAAGAGAGGGATGCTTGTGCTGATGTAATTGACTTTATATGGCCATATTAGGTAAATGTCAGTTGCTAAATATAGCATGTGGACTTATATGATCAATGATGTAACTGCATCCCGTCCCTTTGCTTATGTCCAGTGGCAGCTGAAGGAGCTTCCTTTCATGTTTGGAGGAACTCCTGTTTTCAGAGGAGCTCAAGTTTGGACTAGGTTCGGTCTGAACCTGAGCTCATCCCTAATGGTTATTAGTTGTTCATGAGCTAGATCTTTCAGCACATGGGCTCAGATAAGGAATGAGATCCACTGTGGCCGATGAAAGACTAACTGCTCTGTGCCGTCTGAATGTAGAGAGCAGTGTTCTAGCAATGGTCTAAACATTATGATAGTTTGAGGACGAATTCCACCTTTTGCAAAACAAGGCTGGAGGAAGTTATGAATATATATATATCTAGATATATTTCTAGATATATATCTAGATATATATATCTAGATATATATATTTACACATTCTACAGTCATCAGGTATATATTTATAATGTTCTGTGCTGTTCTACATCTACATTTTTTTTGTATGACAGCTGTCTTTGTGTGATTTCTATGATAAAATAGCTATTATTAATGTGGAAAATATGTCATTAGTTCATCTTATCATGAGTCAGCAAGGTACATTACCATACTTTACAGGATTAGCAGGTACTTCAAATGAAAAGTATGTGTGGCAGACCGCTACATACATGTCTAG
The DNA here is from genome assembly GCF_000935625.1 of Nanorana parkeri. Taxonomy (NCBI): domain Eukaryota; kingdom Metazoa; phylum Chordata; class Amphibia; order Anura; family Dicroglossidae; genus Nanorana; species Nanorana parkeri. The sequence goes on from NW_017306511.1 coordinate 766,006, forward strand.
GTAACACAAAGGATCAACAGGTGCCTGGATTTTCTAAGGCTGTTTGAAATGTTAAAAATTCAGAACATCTACATTTATTTTTCTAAGGATTTATATACAAATAAAAGTAGTGAACGCCTAGGAATCTGACACTAGAATTAGCTATGTATTTTTATACATATTTTGTACCTTTGGAGAGGAAAGCATTTATTTTGCCTATAGTTTAAACTGCTTAAACCATCTATATTAATGAAGATCTCTATTGCAGTCACTGCATAATAATAAGGTTGTTTTGAAGAAAAGTTTAACACTCTTTTATTCCTTCTGTGTTGATCAGCACTTTCCTAATGATTTAACTGTTAAGAAAAAAGAAAAGACATTGCAAGCAACAGGCATGACTCCCAGAGGCCGAAGCATCATGGGATTTGTAGTTTCAGCACAGCTGGAGAGCCAAGGTTGCCTACCCCTGTTCTAGCCTATCCATCAATGCAAAGTAAAGGCATACTGGCCAACACCTGAGCCTTAAATCAAGTAAGCACCTATTCAAAATGATTTTTTATTGGATCAATACTACAAAATGGATTAAAGAGACAACATAACCTAGACATTTTACTTACTGCCTTTTAAAAAGTAATTATAGATCAGTCATCAGTCCGTCTTTCAATACACTTGTTCCATTATGTTCAGGTTTAGCAAACTAAAGTGTACTTCTCAAGTTATATAAGCTAGTGTTTTTCTTCTAAGTCTGCAGTTTATGAGTCATGCTTAACTAGTCTGTTTATATATAAAAGCAATATTACAGATCATTACACATGATTGTAGTATGTACACAGCAGCCATTCACGTACACCATATCTCCCTACTGGAGGTGACTTGATACATTTACAGTTAAGGTATGTGTTAACATCTTTTTTAAGGTTGCTAAGTAAACCACCTGCCTTTTATGGCTCTTGCTAACAAAGAGTATATTGTGTTTACGTGCTCGTTGGAGTGTAGTACAGTACATAGTGTTTTCATGTAATGTATAACTCTAATTGGGGTGCAATGAACACCCACCATAAACACTGGCTTTTAATTAATAACTTAGCTCAAGGAACAATGATGTGTCCCATGATTCAGAGCTATCACAGCAATCTAATGCTGTCATGCCAATGTAAGATTATCTCAGATTGGTTGCTCAGGGCGAGCTTCTACACTTTGCACTGCTGTTTACATGATTAAATGATAAAAAATAATGATAACAAAGAAGAGGCTATTTTGACAACGGTGTGATTTTAATTGGTCTATGTAAATAATATCACAGCACCATCTACAGATTGCAAACAGATACTTTACAACTGCCAAAAACACATCTGTAACATCCCAAGTATTATGACATGTGAGTGAAAACAGCTAATCACTCAATATACCAATAAAATGTAGTCTATAATGGTGTCCATGGAGCCGGGGCCAAGCAAAGCTTGCTCTAAGGTTTAACTGAAGCAGCAGGAGCTGGGAGTAGAAATGATAGTGTTAACGTATGGAAAGAGATCAGTTTGATGGAAATAATGTGTATTAATATTTTAAATTCTTGTTCCTATGTATATTACTTAGTTGTATGTACATGAGTCAATCATATTTGCTCAATGTATACATGCAGTATTACACAATGGTTATGTTTTACTGTTCTTTCTCATAATGCAAGTCTGTAGGTCAATGCATGTCCTTTGTGGCCGATGTGTTAACAGCTATAAACCAAGGATGCTGAACGATGGCAATAATCTACAGAGCCCCCTCTTGCAGTTAATCTAAAATCTTTATATTTAATTATATTATCCCTAACTCTGGGCTAATTTTAGTTTGATGCTTGTCTGGAGTTCAGCTTTAATACACGAGTCTAAGAAAATAAAATGTCTGATGCCTATGTGTCTATTTACAAATCATTCTCTTGTGGAGAATCAACTGCTGTCATTTAAAATCATATGTAGAGAATGTTTGCTGATTGTCAGATTCTCTGTTTTATAAATATGTCCCTTAGTGTTTGTCATGCCCATGGGTTGAGCTTGTGGATCTCTTTACTCTGAACTCTTGTTACACAGCATTATGTATCAACCATGGATCTCATACTAAAACCTGTTGCTGGTTAGGAAACAAAACAGCATCTTTCTTATGGGCAAAGGTTTCTACTATAGGACCTCTGACCAACACCTTGCTGCTACAATAATCGACCAATACGTAGGGATGCACCTAAATTTAGGATGGAGAGCAGGGAGGAGTTAGCTGTCAGCTGCTTCACAAGAGGGTGAGCTCTCCTCCCTGGACTGCCCGCTCTGTCTCCTTTCATAGCCAAAGGAGTCAGGATGGAGAGCGGTTACAAGCACTCAAGAATCAGCTGATCAGTGAGTGTTTGTAAATAATTCAGTACATAGAATGCCTACCGTGTCCCCAATTATGAATGAATAGGAAGTGCTCTACATCACTTCCTGTTCATTCATGATTGTGGACATAGTAACTCATTCATAACAGGGGCTGCAGAAAAAGAGATTGAGAACTCTGTGTCATTATTATTTTTTTCTATTTCAAAAGGGAAATATCCGGGATCTATTTAGACCCCTGATATTTCCCCAGAGCCCCCGACAGTAAAGTAAAACAAACAAAATAAATGAAAAGAAAATATTGAAAAAAATATTTTAAAAAGGTTAGAAAAAAAATTTGGTTTCAATTTTGACCTGACAATTCTTTTATTTTCGTTTCGGTCTGAAAATTCCATTTCCGTGCACCTCTACCAATAAGTCTACATGTTCACATGACAAGAACACAACCAAGTCTGATATATGCCTTTGTCAAACACTGCATCTTCACATAGTACTAATATACAGTATATACATGTACAGATGCTCCTTGGGTTGCAGTCGTTCAGTTTAATTACATTAACCTACAGATGGACAAAAGCCTACTGTATATTATAATAAAGTGTTGAATATCTCATGTATATACAACTCCTCGGTTTGCGATACAATCACTTTACGATAGGTTTATCGGAGCGTAACCCTTCTTCCTACTATTATACTGTAGCAGAAGCTCGTGGTTGTTTAATATAATCTACCAGTGCCTTCTTGTCTATTTGAAATGCATATACTAAATATATACTGTATTTCAAATAAGATTAATTGCATTGTTGAATTGCTTATTATTATTAATATTGCTACATATTATTTTGATGAGGTTCCTTAATAATATTTCTTATAACCTACTAACAGTAAATAATAAAGAAAAAAACAACAGTCTTAAAAAATATCTTGCATTTAGGTGAAAGCCATAATACATTAAATAGTCTCAAATTAAGTCCATTCTTCATATTCCTGAGTAGATCAATGAGTCATTTTTGATTAGTCTTTAATGGCTATGAAGCAGATTTGTGTTCCAAAATGTTCACCATCTCGAACATGAGAGAAAAACTTTTCAGGGTGGCAAGAGGTGCAGAGTGTAACATTTAGGCTCTTGTCTGCAATAGTGTCATCTTGAATATTCTGAGGCAGAATGCCACCACGTTCCAGGAGAAGACTAGAATAAAAAAATAGTCATAATCAGTCATGTTTCCATGAAATAAGCAAGGCTTACAGTTCCTTCATTCACAGCATGCTTAAACAGGGTGCCTGTAATATGTATTACAATTAACAGACGGAGTTCTTTATAGACCCAGCAAGCCAGTAGAGATCTTAACTGATGTGTGTACTGCTGAGATTTGGAAAAGAGATTGTAAGAGAAGCTCTCCAACAAAGTATTCAGAGCTCTTCTTCCATATACTGTATATCTGATTGTTCAGAACTGAACAGTTCACTATTCAGTACATTGGGCAGCAATAGGATGTGCCAAATCATCAACATCAAACAAAAGATTCCAACCTGCACAAAAACTTAGGGCAGTGAAATAATGAAAGCTGGTGTCTCAACAGTTCGTGTTCCATACAGGGGGAGAAAACGGCAATATTGCACCTAAAACATTAATTATGTAATGAACATCAAGAGAGATAAACTTCCTATAAGCTTGTGATTGCCTAAAGCTAGGTATACAGAGAGTTTCACTAGATACAAATTTTGTTTTGGAATGTTTGTTTAATTTTCTAATAGATAAGGGAAACACCAACAAAATAGTGAAGGGCCGAAATGCATTTTTGTTGTGGAGCCCTTACAATGGTGTAATGTAAACACAAGACAGATATGAATTCTTTACTAGTTGTGGACTGAATGTTTCAATTAAGAGCCTGTTTAAAAACATCAACTAGATAGGGCCACAAATAACTATTTTTTTTTTTTTCTTGGTGAGGTAAAAGAAAATGATCTGCAGTACCCAGTATGCCAACTGTGATTACTAATAACATATGGACATCCTTCCAAAGCTCAGGTGTTTCCAGTGATGGGTAAGTAACATTGATCCTACATACAGAGATGTAGAACCATTTCTTTTTGAGCATGACTGTGCACATAGCCAACTCCATACAAACATGGTTTGATGAGTTTGGCGCAAAGGAAATTCGATCTGATCTGTAGAGAACACTAACCAAAGATCTTTGAGATGGATTTAAATGCTGATTGCCTGAAAGGGCATGAATTCCCATAGAAATCGTGTGGAAAACCTTTCCAGAAGAATGGAAGCTATAAAAAGGTACAAAGGGAAGGGTGTGGGCGTAAAATCCATATTAATGCTTACAGTTTTAGAATGGGATTTCCAATAAGCTCAACTTTGTAGATGTAAATGGTTTTGACCATAAAGTGTGCAATATAATACAGTATATACATCACTTGAGTAAGTCATGCAGTGCGTTGTTAAAACGTAGACCAATAAATGCATTTATGTTGCTTCAATACAAGAACCATGAGTGCCTCTTCCACTGGACCCGTCACTGTGTATATATAGCTAAGCACAGTCTGTACTTGAGTTGATATAATATACTGTATATATATATAAGTATATACATATATAGCTATACATTGCAGCATCTTTGCCTACATCATTAGGTGTAAGAATTTAGGGGACTGCACCATGGAAAGAGTTAAGAAAATAAAGGAGCAGGAATGAATTATATAAAGCTAGAGTATATTGCTGCTTTCACAGTTAATTTAGCATTACGGCAGATAGCATTATAATTCTGTTTTAAAGAGGGGAAGAATTGCTAGTGCTGTGAAGCTTTAGATAAATGGTTATGTGTATACAATTATACTCCTGTCTCACATTTTACAGTGTCCAGTGCTTTATTTCATTTATAGAATTAAATATATTGTGCCTCATCAGTAATGTAGCTGAACCTAAAAGATGAATATACTGCAAGTACAGTGGGCTGCACTGGATGTCCTAGTAACTAAATAAAACATAGTACTCAGGAGGGCTCTTATTCATGAATATTTGACATAACAAAGTAATGTAAGTTTGTTTAATTCCTCTGCAGCTGCAGTACATGACCCACTTACATCAGGTCCTCTCTAACCTTCCAAACATAATACTACTCTGCAGAGAGCCCTTATACATGGTATAACAATATATTATTTTCATTTTTCCAAATAGTCCTAAATAAGTTTTACTTTATTGTCTTCATACTTAATTTATAAACTTTACTTTATACTTTAATACATTTTGTTTTATTGTCTTGAAAATTATCTTCAGTTACTTTTTCATTAGCTATAGCTTGGCAAAACAGACTGAAATTGAGATCCACCCAAAACAGATTAAATGAAACCTGTGGGGAGGAAAATGTAACGTTTGAAACTGCTGGCTCTACTGGCTCTACTTTTTAGAAATGCTAGTTGCCTGGCTGTCAGATTAATGCAGTTGCTTCAATACTTTCTAGGTTACTAACCAGCAAAGATCAACAGTTCAGCCTTCACTTGACTTCTTGACTTGACTTACTACATGCTTGCTGCTGGTCAGTCTCAGCACAGGTATCTTGTAATCTGCTTTAAACAACCGTTCAATATCCTGGTAAAGAAGACTTCCCTCACCCATCTCTCATAAAAGTTTGCAAGAGATTGCAGGGTCTATTGAATTATCTGAGCGTCAAGCTTTACATATTGAGAACATCTTCTGTATCAGTGTAATGTGATCCTCAAACCTGCATACAATGAAAGGGAAAGCAAGGGCAAGAATGACAGTGTCCAAGATAGCTACAGGTACGGTGCACTATATTGTGGGATGAGGATGGGGGTTGTCATGGATATTTTGGTTGCACAAATCTCCGGTGCACTAAAAGGTACACGTTCAGTATTAAAATGCGCCCAGCACAAAAAAATCCTGTCGCTGTTAAAAGCACGCTGCATTCAGTTCTTTCTGTATAAGGGGTGAAGAACTTCTTTAGCGCCAGAGAGAGTCAGACACAATGCTGGTTCAAGCTGGAGTCAGTGTAGAAAGGGGTGAACAGACCCAACTTCTTCATTTATTAAGGCAATAGGACGACCAGGCCCGGATTTCCCACAAGGCCACCGAGGCTCGGCCTCGGGGCGGCAGCGGTGGCAGTAAAAAAAGAAACGGATAGCGCAGTCCGCAATAGAGGTATAATACGCATCTCGTTATACAGACTTCGCTTCGCTAATGTGTACATACGTTTGAAGACAAGGAGCCCAGCGCATTGCACTTAGTACTCACAAACCGGCAAACGCCCCCACACACTGCGAACATGTCTACAAGCCCATGAGAAGGTTTTCATACTGACGGTTTTACCGCTGGTCCCGATTCAACCTAAGAACCCTCTGCTAGAACGTTCCTCGGTTACATCCGACACAGGGAGACAGATGACAATCTATAGAACACACACATCCTAAAATAAAATGTCCACATAATTCCATATAATAAAATTTCCACAACAGGGTCAGCAATTCTTCCCTTTATTAGGGAGTGGGATTCATATAGGAGCACTCTCTGAATGTAAAAGCAGAGCTTGTATTATAATCCTTGTGTGCAGTAGCAATCTTAGTTTATTTACTATACTAGAACACAAGTTTGCTTTCACTTTAAGGGCTAGTTCATACCAGCCCCAGTGCGTTCCGGCATGATTCGCCCACAACAGAAAAAATAGTGCATGCAGCATTTTTTTCTGATCACACTGGACCGAAACGCAGGCATTGATGTGCCACGCATTCGGGTGCGGCGATCGCACTGTGGTTGGGGGGGTGGCTCAGGTGCCATTGACTTCAATGCGCCGTCACGCCCCATCCCACCCCAGAATGCAGTGAACTGGCCGGGATGCGATCTAGTGTGTTCTGGCACTGAATCGTGCCAGAACGCACTGGGGCTGGTGTGAACCAGCCCTAATGCTCCATTCACACTTACAAATAAGGCCAATTGAATAGGTCTCATGAATTGCTCCATTAGACTCATATGAACAGCAGCCATTCGCATGTAATCGGACATGCTGCGATTACTAACAGATGATCGCTCCTGGATGCAAACAGTTCACGCCCAAGGGTGACTGTCCGCAGGTAACCACAGCATGTCCTATTACACGTAAATGGCTGCAGACACCACCAGCTGTCATTGCTTTGTATTGCAAGTGTGAATAGGGCCTTAACACTCTATGAGCACTGTGTAACAGATATATTCAAAATATTTTAGTTGTCAAAGCATCTGGCTTACCGAGTAGCTCTTCTGATATCAACATATGGTTTTGGGGATTCCATCTGCAAGACACACAGCGGGTCTATGTCATGGAAAGCTCTGGCTTCTTCTTGAGTTAGGGTAAAGCAGCATGGACCCACTGATGGTCCCAGAACAACCCGTATATCCTTCACATCACACTGGTACTCTGTTACCATGGCGTTTACTGTGGCCATTGAAACTCCAAGCAAAGTCCCTTTCCAGCCTGCCAAAAGATCATGGATTTGTACACAATTTAGAAAAGCTTATGAAAGAAGTTAAAAACAGTAAAAACTCAATTTTGGTTTCGATACCTTAAACATAAATGCAGCCATACCAATGCTTTTGCACAAATGGAAATGAGTGGTTTTGAGATAGTGGACCTCTTCTGTAAGCCCCGTTAATTTAGTCTTACTTTGTTACTGGGCCCTGACTTTCCCTGATTTCAAGCCTAAATCTTGCCATCTGCCATTTCCCTGTCCAACGAGAGTGCCTTACTGGCCACTGAGACTGTCTTATTAGATAGTATTTGGTGAAGTTTAGACATGAAGTCAGAAAAAGTCAGGCCCTAGTAACAAAGTGAAACTAAATTAGAGAAGGACACTGGAAAAAACATACCTCCCAACTTTGAGATGTGAAAGAGGGACACCTTTCAGCACAATGTATTTAGGCAATGGACACACACCAGTTATGCCAACCTTTAAGAATTTATATTCCAAATATTACTGGTTAAACCCAGAATTTTTCATCATTACTTTTCCTTTATACTGACTACATAGCAAACAAGATAATTAAGAAATGAGATAAAGGTTTTAGTGCAGAATAACACTTTTGGTAGCTCAATAGACCTTCTCATAGACATCTGTATATGACACCAAAAAAGGGGACAACTGAGGAGCAAAGAGGGACAGAGGGATTTGGTTCCAAAAGAGGGATGGTCCCTCCAAATGAGGCCCAATCCCTCCAAATGATGGGCAGCCCCTCCAAACGAGGGGCAGTATCTTTCAAATGAGGGCCAGTCTCTTTAAATGAGGTACAATCCCTCCAAATAATGGACAGCTCCTCTAATTGAGGGGCAGTCTCTTTAAGTGAGATGCAATCCCTCCAAATGATGGACAGCTCCTCCAAATGAGGGACAGTCTCTTTAAAAGAGGTGCAATCCCTCCAAATTATGGACAACTCCTCCAAATGAGGGACATTCTCTCTAATTGAGGTACAATCCCTCTAAATGATGGACAGCTCCTCCAAATGAGGGACAGTCTCTTTAAAAGAGGTGCAATCCCTCCAAATTATGGACAACTCCTCCAAATGAGGGACATTCTCTCTAATTGAGGTACAATCCCTCTAAATGATGGACAGCTCCTCCAAATGAGGGACAGTCTCTTTAAAAGAGGTACAATCCCTCCAAGTAATGGACAGCTCCTCCAAATGAGGGACAGTCTGTTTAAATGAGGTGCAATCCCTCCAAATAATGGACAGCTCCTGCCAATGAGGGACAGTCTCTTTAAATGAGGTGCAATCCCTCCAAATAATGGACAGCTCCTCCCAATGAGGGACAGTCTCTTTAAATAAGGTGCAATCCCTCCAAATGAGGGACAGCTCCTACAAATGTAGGACAGTTAGAAGGTATGAAAGATAAATTTACATGGTAGACATGTAAATTTAGATTAGTTACGAATGGGTATTTGTACGTATGTTGTTAAATTTGGACATTTGGATGCATCTGAATTTCTGAATTTGAACGTGTCCGAGTGTGAACGAATCCAAATGTATGTTTAACGAAAAATGAATCTACTACTTAGGTTAAAAACAGAGGTTTTTGTTGCATGCATTTGCAAATACATGTGGATAGCCACACTTCCGTGTCAAGGCACCCCAGATAAATGTGCCAGCTCTGCCTGAGTTTCCAAACCATAGGACATGTTGTATATAGCAATGCACAGACAGCAGGCTCACCCAGACTCATCCCCATCTATTGCTATATACGGTATGTTCCACAGTCTGGAAATTGCAGCTTCCTGTAAGCTCACAGCACCCTCTATTGTCATGTCAGGCCCAGCACTTGCTCATTTAGAAATACCTTGTTTTTCACTCCACAATAAGAAGCCTTCTAATAAAACATGTTTGTGTGCTCATAATGGTCAAAATGGTTTAGCATCATTTCAGCAGTAAAATGAAGATTACAGGAAAGTCATTTGTAATTCAGTGGAAACATGTTTTGTTGGAAACAAACAAAGGCTTCTGTGCCGCCCATGTATTAACCAAGAAACATAATTACATAAACTGTAGATGAGTCAGGACTTGTGTTATCCTAGTACAGGGGTAGGCAACCTCAGCACTCCAGCTGTTGTGGAACTACAAGTCCCATGAGGCACTGCAATACTCTGACAGCCACAGGCGTTGGTGTTATAAGTGGTGTTATTTATGAGGTGAGAGAAAGGACAGACATCCCATTGTTATTCAGGAATTAATGTATTTTTGATAGGATATCTTTTTTCAGCATTGGTTTCAAACGAGAACTCCCCAACGCCCACGATCATTTTCCTTTAAAATTAAGTTCCTTGGCGCTTCCTCATTTATTAGCGTGTCATAATCCATTTTATCTATGCCTTTACTACAAATGTTTACATCTGATTTGATTTCCCACGGTACATTGCTTCATTAATTGCCAAGCCTGCTTCTGTTTATAAACAAGATGTGCTACAACAAGAATGGAAAGACGGGGAGGGCAAGAGAACACACTTAGTTTTTAATTTAGTAAAATGGAAACAAGCCTTTAACTGAAAATGAGTCATCTATCTACTAGGTGGGGGATCTAAGAGTAGGACAGGAAATCATAAAACAATCAGACTTCAAACACCTCAGTGTATCTTTACTGTATTTGTCTGTGAAAATCATGAAAAGGAGGAATTATGCTGTAAGAAAACAGCACATTCATTCATACAGATGTGCAGATCTGTGTGGGGTGCGCTCCCATGCAGAGACACTATCCCGGGAGAGACAGGTGCATCCTGTAATTGCGTGCAACCTCCTGTACATCCCTATGGAGGCAGACAGCCTGCGTTCAAGTGCGTGAACCTGAATCTACACGGATGTGCAGGTTCAGGTCAGCATGTAGCCCTGTGCAGCCACATCAAATCATAGGGATGTACAAGCCTAAATCTCCACCCTTGAGGATTCCCATACAGAAGCTAGTAGAGGTGTTTTTCTTGGAATATTGTGATTTTGTTGACCATAAACAAATGTAAGATTGGAGCAAAATGTCACTTAGGGCCTATGTCAAGAGGCTTGTGTTTGTGTCAAGTCTATGGGATTGCAAAACCTGCTTTTCAAATAGAGATCAGTAGGGGGTCAACTGCAGGTCAAATGCACCTGTCAATCAGGGTCATCCCTATATTGAGGCGGCATCTTTTTGGGTCATGTGGGGGTCGGCAGGCAACTCTGCTGCACATTGTTTGTGCTGCCCCCTTTCCGAACATGTTACATATCGCCGCGAACGTCGGAATGAGAGCAATAGTTCTAGGGCCATCAATCACTGATAACACTAAACTGATGAGCGGTAAAAGCTTTTAAAGCGTCGCCTATGGCCAATTTTGGGTATGCTAGTTTTTTGCGATTTTGCGAGTGCGCGCAATTTTTACGCTTGACATGTTTGGTGTCTATTTACCCGACGTGACCCCGTCTTTTATATTTTACCAAAAAAGTGGGTAATATTAGTTGTTTTATAGCATAATGTAAAAAAAAACTTTTTTTTCTCAAAATTTTCAGTAATTTCTCCTGAATATAGTAAAAAATAAAACCCGCAGTGGTGATTAAATACCACCAAAAGAAAGCTCTATCTGTCCCCAAAAAATGGTATAAAATTCATTTCAGTACAGCGTTGCGTGACGGAATAAATGTCAGTCAAAGTACTGCAGCGCTGAACACTGAAAAATGGCCTGGCCAGGTAGGGGATCTAAACACCTGGTCTTCAAGCAGTTAAACAAACATGTTTTGCTTTTACTTACAGTTATTGTTTTTCTACTTCCTGGTATTCATAAGCATTAGTGATATAGCCCATGTCTAAGAGATGCATCCTGGGAAAGTTACATCAGCAGTGCATTGCTGGGAAATCTCATCTGTAAACTGCAAAATCTCGCAGAATTTCAGAGAAAGCCATTTGTTTCCCCTGAGGTGAAGTGCACTGTCACGTGCCAGAGCTCCAGGAGTAAAGGGAGATGGTTTAATGTGCCCTTAGTGAAAATGGCTACCATGAGAAGAATGGGGAGGAAAAATAAGGTATGCAAAAAAAGCCTGCGATTATCTAGAAGTATCTGTTTGTAGATTGATATTACTAAACATTTCTAAGGTTGCCCTTGTTGCCATTTTATCATAATGGTGAAGTTCCTCTAATATATTTTTCCCAGTTTGAATGTAGATTGTTGTAATAATACATTATGACCACTAAATGGAACTGATGAGCATAGGAAATAAATACATACTGTATTTGCCGGTGTATAAGACGGGTTTTGAGACCTTAAAACATCCCCCGAAAATCGGGGGTCGTCTTATACGCCAGGTACATGCGGAAGGATACGGTATACTGTATGTAGCTTCGGCTACATACAGTATACCGCGCTGAGCCAATCACGGCAGGCTTTGTATTAATCAATACAAAGCCTGTATTCATTAATACAAAGCCTGCCGTGATTGACTCAGCGGAAGACGGAGGACACAGCGGGGATCGTGGACAAGGTAAAAGACTGTAATCCCTAGTGTGGCTCGGGGTTACCGCTTATGGTACTGAAAATTAACCCCGAGCCACACTTGGGAATACCGCCATGGATGTTAGTGGGTGCATTTAAACATTATTTTTAACACATTTTATATTTGATATACATTTTATATTTTAACACAAAAAGTAGGGGGTCGTCTTATACGCCGGCAAATACGGTATATAAAAAAAAAACTGGTTAAACCAGCCAAGCAGATCTTGGGATAGACTGCACGATATCCTGAACACTTTCCTCCTCACTTTTCCCTCTTTTTGGTCTAATGTATAGATATCAATGAAAAGGTTCTATTTAACTACCAAAAATGTCAATAAAGGGGGAAAAAATGAATGCAGCCACCAAAACTGGTAAGATGCAGTATATTACATTTTTGTTCTTGGGTTTAATAAACTTCAAATGTCTGAGTGGAAAGACTAAGGTCCTTGATACATAAAGGCCACAAACAGAGGTTAAATGTGACCTGGCCATTGATCACCGTATGTGATTTTCATTAGCTTCTTGATTTGTCAGGAAGTGATCTCAGCACCTTGACAAAAGACAGAAGACTTCATTTACTTCTGTCATTGGATACTGTCAATAAATAAAATAAATTTCTTTTAATTGAAGTTTTAATTGAGTGTGTGTCATCTATCTGCTGCTGGTATAGCAAACAGTGCTCTTTACATGCTTCCCTGTTCAGACTGTATATGGTATCCATGAGCCACTGCTCTTTTGTCAAGACAGCAATAAAATAAAACACTCAGGTATTCTCATCACATTCTCATCACATTTACAACTTCTGCTTCTTCTTTCTGTGGCTTTAAGGGGAAATTCCAGCTTATGACATGTCATTTTCAAACAATACATAAGGAGCATATCTACCACTTTGAAATATACTTCTATAATTTACTAAAATAAGCTATAATTAAATATTATGTAGATTACACACCAGAGGCCCATTTGTTACTGTACAATGTTGTAACTGGCCTTGTCAGCTGTGTTCTATTTTACCTTTTTCTGTGCAGCATTATTAGATGTTCTGAACCTATAAATGTGAACCTAGACCCAAGGAGGGATTTTGACACAGCAGGCTCTAACAAACGCCATGCTGCCCAACTGACAGGGACACGACTGCAGTGACTGAACCTGGGTTGGAAGAGGTGCTTTGGCTCCAATATCTGTGGAGGATCACGTATGTACAGTATATATCATTGGAGGAAGTGGTGGTTCTGTGCAGTTTTAGTGGATAAGGTCTAATTTCATGCTGAGTTTTTTGACATATCGCCCTGTTGAAATGGGCAAGCATTCTCTGAAGAAGTGGACTATGTTAGAAACATGTTAGAATTTCTCCTAAGGTCATGGTTGGCCACAACCTATTTTAATTGTGTAATGACACGGTTGTCTCAAAGAAGAGCGGCTTAGTAGGCAGCACTCCCATCTTGCAGCAATGGGGTCCCCAGAGTTTGCATGTCTCCCTGTGCTTGCATGGATTTCCTCCCACACTCCAAAAATTTGATAGCATGTATGTGTATGACTGTTAATGTAGGCAGCTTAGATTGTAAGCTCCTTGAGGGCAGAGACTAATGTGAAATGTACAATATTTTTAAATTGTTGGCACTATATACATACCTCCCAATGGTCTGAGATGAGAAACAGGGATACCTTCCAGCACAATGTATTTAGGTAATGGACACACCACTGCCACTCCCCCAATTATTGTGACATTAAAAATCCATATGCCAAAAAATGATTGGTTAAACCCAGATTTGTTGTTTTTCCACCATTATGTTTCCTTTATACTGGCTATTTCAAATACCAAACAAGATAATTAGGACATAGGATAAAGGTTTTAGTGTATAATAACACTAGTAATGGTTGATAGAACCGTGTCATAGGCATCTGTACATCAGACCAAAAAGATCGACAACTGAGGAGAAAAGAGGGACAGAGGGATTTTGTTCCAAATGAGGGACAGTCCCTCCAAATGAGGGACGGTTGGGAGATATGTATACACAGTAAACACCTATACTAAATGACAGGGCATAAGCCATGTTTGAATATGATGTCTTTATCATATGGGAGAAATACATTAATCTTTAATCTGTTTCTTCAAAATAAGACATTTATTGATTAAGGTAACATAAAAGTCCTTGTTTCTTTGGTTTGGATTAACATAAAGTTAGTAATGTTATTACCTGAGTGGGCTGCTCCACAAGCTTTTTTCACTGGATCACAGAACAGGATTGGAATACAGTCCGCACCAGGGGCTGCAATTGTCACTCCTTTCTGATTGGTGACTATTCCATCATATCTTTGCGGGTCTGTTTTTCCTAGTATTTTAACAATCTCCGCATGGTCTACCTGCAAGACAAAAAGGAGTTTAACCCAACTATAGATCTTTTTTATTGTTCTGGCCTTCCTACTTTGACTTTGAATCAGGTGTTTATTTGTGTTGCATTGTAAAATTTCTGGTATTTACAAAAAATGAATTTGCCAAATCTTTTAAAGTCCAACCTTGGGCACCATTATCTTACCGGAGTTCAATAGGATCAGCATTGTCTTTTCTGTAAAGCCACCTGCCATAATCAGACCTGCCTACTTCTTCCTGCAGATCATCAGTGTACCTGCAGGTATCAGCTCCCGCTAAACTTCCATGCCCTCTCTAGCTGTGTAGTGCTGCAGGTCTTATAGACCTCAGTGCATCGGTTGCGTCTCGGTCCCCCTCTTCTTCTGGCCAATCACAAAGCAAGAGGCCCTAGGCTCCATTTTGTCATTGGCCAGGAGAAGGGGGGGACCAAGATGCGACCGATGCACTCATCTACGATACCTGCAGCACTACAGCTAGAGCCGTTCACTAGAGCTAAGATCTGCAGCCCACAGCAGGAGTGAGCACAATAGCTCACCGAGAGCTGGGAATCATCACCCAAATGATTTGTGGGGAGGAGGCAGGTCTGATTATGGCAAGTGGCTTTACAACAAAGGCAATGTTCAACTGAACTCCAGTAAGATAACTGTGCTCGGAACTGGGCTTTAAAGGGCTGTCTTTATTGCTATAACCAGCTTTCTGTATTTATACAAAGACAAAAGGCATTTTACAGGGTACATAGGCGCCATGCACAAATTTACCCTATGGAGGGTTACAGTATGGTGCAGTCACACACACACCAATACACACAATTGTAGGATCAAGCCATGTAGATTCTTCCTTATTTTCAAAGCTTCATTTGAAAAATGATATCTAGATTAATATTAATTCTATTGACACTTCTTTTCTTCCTCTTTTCTATTAGCAGGCAGTTCGTTATTAAAAAAAAGTGGTTCCCGTTCACAGAAGAAATATTCATCTAAGATCAATCTGCTGTCTGATGCCTATGACCAGCTGAATAATGGAGTGCATTAGTTGTCATGATAATAGGAAGACCTCAAGAAACGACATGGTAATTTTGTAGAAAATCCGAGTCTTTGTCCAGCGATAATTCTAGCTTATTATCTCAGGCCTCAATATAATTCTGTTCTATTCTATAGTGAATTCTTTGTGCTGCAGCTTGTATTTAAGCTGTCATGACAGAAATATGGGGCTGCCATTTCTGAGCTTTTTGTTATAGTGACCCAATGGCTTCAAGGAGTCTTTTCTCCATACTTTTTCCAAGTCAGTAACTCAAAGTATTGAAACAAGAGATTCATCATGACAGCCAGGTAACTAACATTTTCAGAAATAGAGATCAGCAATGGCAGACCCAGTGGTCTCTCATGACAGACTTTCTAAGATAGCATTTGACAATGTAACCTACCTTTATTGGAACATAAGTCTGAGGATCAAATCCTGCAGTTTTTCCCAGGCGGCAAAAGTTCTCTTCAACAACCGCTGTTGGATCTTTCCTTTTGGGACTGCAGAAAAGATTTAAACTACTAAGAGTTGGAATGCAGGTTATACCACCACTTCTTGTTGTAAAGCCATGCAGAAAGGTCTCTTCTGTAAAAAAAACAGTGGAGGTAATTATTTGACATATAGGACAACTACTGTATTGGTAAAAAATGTAAAATGTAGATATAGACACACAATGCTTTTTTTCCCCTTTGCTTAATTGTAAACAGCAAAAAAGAGCTCAAAAGCAGCGATCAATCTAGAACTCTTAAAAAACATGGGCTTGGGAGAAGATCTCATTGAGAATGATGCAACCAAGATAATTTTTTGTTAGCTCTATCTGGAATGTGGGCAACCAGAAACCAAGTAAGTGTTCACTTGTCTGTGCTTTGTTCTCATTATAATAGATTTCAGATCACACATTTACATGTCTCATTGGAAAGTTATTCTGGTCCAATACCCAAGCTTTTTGCAAATGGCACACTGGATTTCTAGATTTCAAAATTAAGCATTTGTTTTCAGACATGTGTCATTTCTAGAAGCAACACATTTCTAATAAGCCTCTCTACCTGGGAAACCACATATATCAAATTCAATGTAATGCTGAGATTTATGGTGTAGTAATTGCAACTATTCCAACCCCACTCAACAT
>NW_017306511.1:782885-793498 GCF_000935625.1 Nanorana parkeri
TATATATATATATATATATATATTAGGGATGCACCAATACCGTTTTTTCGGTATCGAGTATGAGTACCGATTATTTTTTATCAGTACTCGCCGATACCGAGTACCAATATTGGCATCCCAAGGTGGCGTGTGCCCGGCTTCCCAGCCAATCAGGAAGTCATGATTGGTCAGGAAGCCATGCTGCCTCGCAGTTTTGCTAGACAGTGTGAAGCCGTCTTCCTAGCCAATCAGGTAGCCGGGCAGCAGATCATAATGAAGCCAGCTCCATGCGGCACTACCAGTTAGAGGGAATCTCCCTCTGAGTGGCAGTTCCGGTATCGGGGCAAGTATCAGAGCATTTGTTACTCGCCACGAGTACTCGTCCAAATGCTCAGTATCGGAACCGATATCAGTATCGGTATCAGTGCATCCCTATTATATACTGTATATGTACTGTAATATAGTCAGTTTAATCCCAACACTATATTAAAGTATAAAAGACTAAATGCTATAGCATGCTCTTTTGGAGAAGCGTATGTTGCATACAAAAGAGTGGTATAAGCAGTATGCTTTTTTCTCCCCATCTGCTCTTTGAGTTTTCCCTATACACAAGTAATAATTACTAATCTACAGTACACATAGCAGATTTTACAGGAGATATGATGTACTTTGAGAAAAGCTGCTGCTCCTTATATACCAGAGTTGAGAACATATAATTCATCATTTCAACCTGTTCAGCAATTTCTGCGTGCTGTATGTGCACTCTAGGGGCACGCAAGTGTTTGAATGTCATTTGCAGCTGAACAGCACCATCTACTGGACGATTGTATTAATGCAGCTTTCAATTGTGCTGCAACTGTGCTGCTGTATTCAAGGATTTCATTTCAGAACAATAATGTAAAAAATATATACAAAAGAAAAAATTAGATGAAGGAAAAAAGGATGCATATATATAAGAGGAAATAAGGGAATCAATAATGGCGAGGCTGAACCTTAATAATTTAACAAGGGTTTCTGATTTACCATTAGACCTACATATACTCCCTTCAAGAGAAAAATCCACTTGATGCAGGATAGAGCTACTACTAGCACACAGTATTCATTTTGCAATAATCATAAATTGTGATTATTGCAAAATAATTATTGCAAATTGAAATTGTTTGAAAGCACATTCTGCTAACATCACTAAATATAAACAGATAATACGTTACACTACTTTTCTGCAAGGGAAAACAGAAAACTCTCACAAATGATGTTTTGCATCCAACTCCTTTTACATGAGAGCAAAACCTTTTTTCTTAGTTCAGAGCTATCCATGTAGGCCTTTCTGAAGGGGATGAGTGACCACATTCATAGACAGAGCCAGATGTCCACACATCCTTTGGCACCCACAGTAATTCCTCTCTGTGAGATCACCCTTTTATATACTTTTATAATGTTACTGCTCCTAAACTGGCTTGGGATATTGTATAAAAGTCTAAATTAGTTTATTTGAGATGGCTCTATTTCTACTTATGATAGGAAAAACATGTGGCCAATGTATATATCATACAGGAAAACTTACCTGTATAATCTTAGATACACCAACTGTGCCTAATGCTAAATTCAGCCCTGCTTACGGGTAACTACCGTAATTAGGTTTAATCCTGTGCACATTTCTTATTGATTTGGAGGCATGAATACACCATGGACAATATGCTGTCCCCAGAAAAAGTTAGTTTCTTAAATTCCACTGAAGACAAATATAGTGAACTGGATGGAGTACTTTAACTGCAGGGCTCATTTACACCATGTCCAGTGAGCTGCATTTTTCTGCACCCCATCATACATTTTATGGTGTGAGCAAGGCACATAGAAAACAATTGCTCTCTATGTGCCCTGTTCATACCATATATGTGCAAGTGTGTGCAGAAATATGCAGCTCAGCAGACATGGTGTGAACAAGCCCTTTATGTAGCCTATTAATGGACTGCTACAAATGAACACAGATAGGTCAACTGCAAAGTGGACAGAGTCTTGGCTGAACTGGATCTGAATTCCAGGTTATCAAAATTTGCAAATACTATAGACTAGGTTCATCTGCAGAAAGTAACATTTTACTGAATGGACTTTACAGTTTAACTGCAGTCTAGAAAGTAATCTACGAAGCTTCGAAGCTTGTAGTAGTTAGACTGGGCATACACAAGAAGCTTTCAGGCTGAATTAAAAAAAATTAACTGGTTTGTCCCAAATCAATGCTAACAGTGTGGATGGGAGAAACAGAATACCCGAACAGGAGGCTTCCGGTAGTGAAGAACTGGTCATCAAAAACCGGCCTAAATTCACACAGTGTATGGCCAGCTTTAGTCACATTCAATTAGACACAATTTATAATGTTAAATATTTCACTACTCATCAGAACTGAAGAAGTTACTTAGATGAGTAGGTACCATCTTCAACATTATAGAACAAGTCCATATACATGTGGCTATCTACTATAGCTATATTGTGACCTGGATAAATGAGAACCTTCACAGACTAAGGACAAATCCTTTGAGGTGGAACATTTCAAAGATACAACGATGTTGCCGGAAATTACCGTTGTTTCCACTGTTTGTGTGTGATGCTTGGATAGACTAATCACTTTATTTTTCTCTTCAAAGTCTTCACTGAAAATCTGATTCACAATCTGCTGACTTAAACCTGCTTGTCATGCTTATAAATTGCTAATTATTTCCCAAGCAGACAGGTGTTATAGAAATAGGAATTACTCTGTATATGTGAAGCCAAATTGTGGTTATGAAATGATGCAACATATGTTTGATGGTGTTAATAATGTTGGGAAAGAACCTTAGCACTGCCAATTCCTCTGGCTGTGATTCTGGGTATAATTATGGGAAGTGTAATGCAGCTGGGTAAACCTGTTCCTAATGAAGTTACCGTAAGTAAGTGTATTTCCTTATGTCATACCATGACTCGTCAGCCTAGAAGACTTTACTTTGTTTCATTAACTAACTCAGCATGTTAAACCTCCTTCCTGTCCAGGCCATTCTTCAATTTTCACTGCTGTGATACTTTGACTGACAATTACTTGGACAAGCAACACTGTACCCGAATTCATTTTTAATAATTTCTTTGTGATAGATAGAGACCATTCTTTTGGTGGTAATTAATAACTGCTTTTTTTTACTAAATGCAAGGAATATAAAGGAAAAATAAAACATTTAGAAAAAAACCCAAAACGTTTTCCCTTTCTGTTATAAAGCATATCAAATAAAAATGCCAGGACAATACAAAAGCCCCAAAATGACTCTTCTTTGGAAAGTAGACACCCCAAGGTAATCCTATTTTTTTTTTTTCGTATAAAGAAACATGCTGGTATTGAGGTGATTAAGGCGTGCTTAGCCTATAAAAGGTGCCTATTCAAGCCAAGTGCAATTCTTCTGTTATTAATCAAAGAAAGTTCTCAGGAGAATTAAATTGCATTGCATTGATGTGCCCCTGTTCCTTAATGGCTCAAGTGTTTACCTTTTCCTTTTGATTGATGGTTTTTGTTGGTTATCTCTTATTTTGTTATGCATCTCAAAACTAATAAAAATATTTTTTTTGAAATGCATTGCATTGAAATTAAAATATGTACAATGGCTAGATGTCATGAATAAATACAAACCACTTTAAATCCCCCCCATACAATCCCATTATCATGGCTGGTCAGTGACACTTTAAACACCTCTCCAAAAATGAAAATAAAAAACAATCGCTGGTGGCCTGTAACATTTGAAATCCTCCACCCCCATTATTGGTGGTCATTGAGTCATTGACACATTAAACCCTCTCTTTCTCTAAAACAATTTCACAACATTGGTGATCAGTGCCACTTCAAACTACCTTGAATTACAAGCCTTCCGTCTGCTGCAGTCTTTCTTTTCTCACCTTCCATCATACTGTGATCCCCCTTCTTTCTCTTCCTCCATTGTGAGATCAAGAGGAGAGTTTTCAATTGTAGTAGATAGATGTCACCAGCACACCTAAAAAATTTGAAGTCCAAAGTGATAGTTTATTTAAAACGTCATGTCATCAGAATGATGATCTGATGACATGACGTGTGCTGGTGACATCTATATAATAACATTGTTTGGCGGCGCCATCCGCAGTCATTACAAGCACCCCTCCTTTGAATTGGGGATCTCCAATAAGGAGTATGACAAGGCAACACTACTTTTGTTACGGTTCTCAATTGTACACACAAGGAGTGCTTACAATTGTGATTGCTACGAATGGCCATCACAGAGATCACAAGGTACAGAGCCACTCTGATTTACACTGTGGGGTTGATTTACTAACCTTACAAACACACCACGAACATGTATACACCTCTGTAGTGTGTTCCCTCCCAGCATGATCTATGGGTGGAATCTAAACACCTTTGTAGTGTGTACACACCGAGCAGGTGTGTTGTGCAAAGCCTTGCATGAATTCCAAGGTGATGTTGTGTAAATTAGCTCTATGTTATGTTGCTTGCGTTGATGAATGCAGGAATGTAAATGCATGAGCTAACCATTTTTGTCTAAACTGTGAAGCAGCATTATATATGCATCATGTGCATGATTTTTCCATATATGGCATTAGTGGAAATATGCTTTTAGAGACTTTTTGGTTGATAAATACGTTTTGCTGTGTGAAAATCACACGCACCTGGTGTGTGCGTGTGTTTAGGTTAGTAAATCACCCCCTGTGCCTTTTGTTTGTGATCTGCACTGTCTGAAAACAAGGATGTCTATTAATGCGCACTCTAGATTGGCCATTTAACTACAAGGGCCAGTCGAGAAATTATTAATGTAGTTCGATCATCAAGGTCAACAGTTTGCATAGAGTATGGTCTAGGGCAGCAAGGCTGCCAAGGGTGGCCCATAGCTCCACACATATTGCTGACTGAGCCTGTACACAGAGAACAAAGATGCTCGTAGAATATGGTGACAGTTTCACCTTCTCTTTTCGGTGTACTAGTGAGCAGTGGACACCCTGTCAATTTCATTCTCTCTGCCCCTAGCCTTGATGTGTTTCATCTAAGTATGACGTCTGATCCTGTTAGTGTGGTATTATTGAAAGCTGATTTGATGGGTTAGAAGAGGTATAAGACTCTTGGCCTAGGAGGGAAGGAAGTATACATTTGGCATTGGGACTATGCCCACTCATAGAGATTATGCACCTTAATACTACTACTAGATCTCAATATAAATGAGATAATATTTACCTGGAATAAGTTGTGATTTTAGAATTACCAGATCACCTTTCAGAGCAGGCAAGCTTTGAAAATATGTCTGTATGTTCTTCCTTGCAACCACTTGATATTCTTCATCGGAAATACCATTGCTTATTTGTTTGGCATTGCATGGGAATGTAATGCTATCCACCTGACAGTACTTTCCATAACACTCTATCATGAAGTTATAGGCAGGAGTAAACAAATTTTCTAAATAAATATCCATGTGTATCCTTCTTTCCTGCGGCAGGATGACAAGAATCCTAGTTATGTCCAGTTTATCGATTTCTTGCTTGATGGAGTAAAGTATTGCAGCCATGTTGGAGTCCCTTACCACCGTGTATCCATTTTCCAGATTATTAAACTGTGCCTCTGTGAAGTCAGATAATACATCTGCACTACCGTCCTTACAAGCAGGGTCCTGGTAGCACATAAAAAAGGTAAATGGAACATTTGTGTTATATCGTCTTTTGATGATTCCCCAAATGTGGGTAATAACTTTTTGTTTGTCGAGGTCTATGTGACACCCTGAGTCAAAAAGATCTATCAGTACAACCTCTTCATTGCTGCTTTCTTCAACCATTATGGACCTGGAACACAACAGAGATGGTACCATTAACTCTAAAAGTTGTTTTAGTAACAGAATGCAATAAACATAATACCGTTATGTTCTAAGTGTACTAAGTGTTCTGGTGCCTATTGCCTCAAAGCTTCAAATAAGGCAATAGGCATCAATCACCCACAAGAGATTATTTCAGGGATTCTGTTAGCAACATAAGACATATTTAGGAGCCTACCATACAAAGAAACTTTACTGGATGACAAATGTATAAAAGTGCATCCAATTCAAAGTAAAGAATGGCTCTTCATCATCATTTCGGAACGCTTTGGTCTAAACAGGAGCTAACTAGAAATGATAATAGCCATTGCATTAAGGTTTTAAAGGACAGAGTGTAAATAAACCTTGTGCTAAGAAAAATATGGACACTGCCATTGCTGACCATCTTCTGGAAATGCTAACTGCCTCATTGTCTCTGGCCTCAATATTTTCTAAATCATTGACCCAGAACCAACATGCAACAAAGAAAGTGAAAATTTATGTAAGCAAAATCTTTGGGGTCATTGTTTTAGAAAATAGTGAAACCATTGGATCAGTATGGACGGTAGCCAGGAAATTAGAATTTTCAAGTTAGCAATGGCTGCCATATGTCTTCAGTTGGGGGTTCTAGAAATGTATTTAAAGTAGAACTAAAGCCAAAACTTAATTTTTAACTTTGATTAGAGCAAGGGAAGGTCATGACTTTTTTTGCCATTTGTGTCCCATTGGGGAGATTTCCCTTCACTTTGTCTCCAATAGCAACAACAGGAAGTGAGAGGAAATCCCTCCAAGGAGAATATGTCTGTGAAGGCTCTCATTTATCCAGGTCATGGTATATCTGTAAAAAAATAAATCAAGGCAACTGGACTTGCTGTATCTTTTTCTTGAAGTCGTTTCGCTGGTCATCCGACTAGCTTTCTCAATACAAATTTGAAAACGCTAGTCAAATCACCAGTGAAACATCTTCAAGAAAAAATTAAAGCAAGTCTAGTTGCCTTGCTTTATTGTTTACAGATACCTCCAAAGAGAAGGAAATCCCTTGTGGTCAGCAGGGTCATCAGAACTAGAGTCCCCATCTGTTCTGATGACCACCCAAAATTTGTGATTTTCTTTCAGTTTTAGTGATAACAGTAACAAGGACAAATAGAGAGGGTGAATCTCCCTAATGGTGACACAGACAGAAAAACATACATGTCTATGGGATTGCAAAAGCTGCTAAAGCAGTTCACATGCAAGTTACCAGCACCTGCGATGGATTCCAAATGATCTCAGAAGCATCTCAAACTGATGTCAAAAGCATCCTGCATTTGACCATCAAAGCCCATCGACACAGGTCATAAAGTAATAAAGTATTTTAAAAAAGTACATTCATTATTATTATGCACTTCATTGTCAAGCATATAAATTCACACAACCAACTGACTAAGCATAATCAGGAGTGAAGGAACTCAGAGATGAATTAATTACTTTGTCTAGAACTCAGATTGTGCTCTTGCTCGCTGGTGTCTTAGAATCATTATAAACTCCCTGACTCCAGGTCAAGTTACTTTCTTCATTAGCAGACTCCCAGCAATTATGTTCAGCATGCTGGGTTCACATAAAATAATTGCATGCTGTTACTGGATTGGTAAAGCAGGCATTGTGGTTGCTGTACACCCATCTCACTTGTCTTCAGTCAGGTAGACCTAGTGATAGGTGGCACACTGCATTAGAGTGTGAGCACTTTGTTGCTACAGAAAACCACACAACAAGGACCATGCAGGGAATAGATTTCAGTACCATAAGACAAAGCTCATACCTCCTACCTTTCTGAGATGAGAAAGAGGGACACCTCATAGAACAATGTATTTAGGTAATGGACACATCCCGGCCATACCTCCAGTTATACCTTGTTTACATGCAGGGCCGGCGCTGCCGCTAGGCAAACTAGGCAGCTGCTTGTGGCGCACGGCCGCCTAGGGCACAGCTTCTACCAGTGGCAGTGCCAGTGTCAGATTCCAGTGTGAGGCTCCAGTGAGCGGAGTGCCCGAGCGACCCGGGAGAGGCAGGCAGCGGTGCCTGAAGGGATACGGAGCAACTCACGTGGTGCAAAGGGTAGGCAGCACCAACGACTCCGGGGCAGGCAGCAGCAAATTTAAAGCACTAAGGACGGTGTAATTAACCCGCACTGTGTGCAGATCAGCTCAATTATCTAATAATATACAGATGAAATAAGTAAACAGGCACATTCACATGATTGGATAACTGAAGAGACTCTTCACACAATTTTTTGAGAACATTCTAAAATCCTTTAGTAAATCAGCCTCTCTACTCTGATCTCCTAGGAGTTAATAAAGCAGCAATATTTACTTTCATCATTGCTTATAGCATGTCTATGTCTCAATTTTTTGACAATAAAAAATACAATTATACCCAGGCTGGCTGGATCTAATCAGGCACCGTAGAGGGCCGCCCACGGGGGCCTTCCGAGGTCAGCCTTGACGGGCCCCCTGACGGCCGCGGGAAGGGGCCATTTTTAAAGGCAGCAGAGAGGCCCGGGGGGCAATTGCCACCCTGCCCCCCGGCCCAGTCCGCCCCTGACCATGGGCATTGTTGTGCGACGAGGTGTGATGTGGGCGATCCCACTGCCCCCTCCCGCCCCAGAATGCAGGGAGGCTGTAATTATGCGATCCAGTGTGTTCCAGCTACTAACTGTGCTGGAACACACTAGGCTAGGTGTTAACAAGCCCTAAAAGAAACCTACAGTCAAACCTATTTTTTGGCTTTAGTTCTCTTTTGGTCACAGGAGTACATTTACTAAAATCGGGCTACCGCTTGCTATATGCTGACAGCACAGAGTCATGCTGCAGCTGGGAAGGATCTCAACAGCATTGCCAGGATTTAATTGGCTGTCTGATTGACAGCTGGCTCTACCCCTCTAGATCCAGAACCAGCTGTGCCCGCCCCCTCCTCTGCCTTTCGCTTCAGTGAGCTCTGGAGGGATAAAGAAAGTGGAGGGGGGAATCCCTGTGGGGAGGGATGACTGACTGTGACTGCTCTATGTGGAGAAAAGAGACTGTGAGCTGAGCAATCAGCGGTTACACGATCACTGAGCTCTCAGTAAATAGAGCAGATGTGTGACAGCTGCAGTGTCCCACACCAGCACTAAGATTTGGGAACAGCGCAATCTAGTGATTTGGCACTGCTGTGGCCGCAGCTGCAGTGGCTCCCTCCCTCCGCTGCCTCTTTGCCACATGCACACGGCCGGCCAGCCTGCCCGCATCAGATGCAGCTCTGTACTCAGCTCAGAGTATAAAGGTGCCCATACACCTTACGACCATCGCAACACTTTTGTCTTGCGATGGTCGTATGCTTCTTGAAAGGCCGTACGATCTGCCCCCCTTGGATGGGCAGATCGTACTTGCGATCATCAAAAGCCCGCCCCGCTGAGGCTCGACAAAAGACGTGCGACCGTACAGTAGAAACGGTCGCACGTCTTAGTTCACACTGCTCGATTCTCGTACGATCGCGGGATTTTGCCCGATTCTCGTACGAGAATCGAGCAGTGTATGGGCAACTTAAGGCAGGGCAGGACAAATCCCAGGAGCCAGGTATTCAATGCTCCTTTAAAACGACAGCTGCCACTTATCTTTTGAGGTTTTCTCTAGTTGTTGTCAATGGAGCTGGCTCCTGAAATATCCTGCTGGCTGCTGGATTGGACAGACAGGCTACTGAATTCCATATTCATTTGTCCACCCCGAATTAAGGTCTCTGTTTTTAACAAGCATGGTTCATTTGTACTGTTGCATTCAAATAACAGCTGTATTATGAAATATCTCAATTCTTGTGCAACAAGTAAGAACGTGAATGAGTATAAAATAAGTTACTTACTGTTGTTGTACATGCAGATCCTGTTCTTGTCACTGCCAGCTTTCAGCAAATACAGATTTTACTTCCTTTTAAATACAAGTGATTTAAATGACACTCAGCGTACGTAGAAGTTAGTCTCCACCCTCTTCTTTCCCACAAATCTACTGGCTGCCTGAAGCCTGGTTTATAAAGGTGAAGAAGTGCTAGCTCAGACTTTCCCAGGGCTTTCTCATTTGCAAACTTGTGTCTAAAGGCTTCCTTCATTTCCTTCTTTTTCACAAAAAGGGTTGTATATTCTGACTGTATGCTCAAAGAACCACTATGGAAAATCCAAACCGCTTCTGAATGACATTTGTCATTTACTGGTCCGTTTCTAACTGAAGGAGGAAGTTATGCAGAATAAAAATACACAAATAGTGTTACATAAGTATGATTAATATCTTGTACATAGATTGACATAGTAAAGACGATACCATCACCATTGTGTGGTCATACACAACTGATTGTGTCTGGTTTAATGACAATTCACAAATATAAATTAAATAACCTGGATATCCCAGCTTTCAATAGTCACTAGTTACAATTATGGAAGTGTATATTTATACATTGTTGAAAAGATTAAAAGCTGAACTCCGGAAGATGCAAAAGACACAAATTAAAGGGAAATTCCATCTTTTGAAAAAATAAATGCACACATATATGCATTTATTATTATTTTCGCATAGGAGCCAGTAAAGCATTGCAACTGATCAGTGGATTGCAGGTGCAATGTTCTGGATTCTGCAGATTCTTCCTCCCATCCCTATGTGTAGCGAGGTACAGAATTCAGTAACAGGGACAGGAGGAAGTGTTAATGGAAGTGAGGTGACACACTTGTAGTCCATTGACACTTTCTCCTCTGGGGGGTGAGGGGGGGGGGGGGGTGAAATTTAAAACTTTTTCTGT
>NW_017306511.1:793632-810218 GCF_000935625.1 Nanorana parkeri
GAGGTGGCCCACTTGTAGGCCATTGACACTTTCTCCTCTGGGGGGGGAGGGGGGGGGGGGGTTGCAATCTGATAATGTTTCATGTTACACCAGGGGTGGCCAAACGCTGGCCCTCCAGCTGTGGTGCAACTACAAATCCCATGAGGCATTGCAAGACTCCAACAGCCGCAGGTATGACTCCCAGAGGCAGATGCGTGATGGGATTTGCCCACCCCTGTGTTACACCCTGAACATCCTGGTCAGAAAGTTTAACTGAGCCTAGCTTTGTAATCATTAATTCATCAGTAAACATATTTGTAATGCAGTACAAGTACCTGAATTTGACCTGCTATCAGTCTCTGGCAGTCCCTGTACAGAAGGGCTGAAGTGTGAGAGGAAGAAGCACTACAGTAAACCAATCAATCATATGCTGGCAAGAAGCGTGCTGACAGACAGAGAAAGCAGAGTGACAAAGAGATGAGCTCAACACTGTGCTGCTTCTCCTTTCACTGTCCAGTCACAGGCTGGGGCAGAGGGGTTCAGGATGACCTGGGCTCAGAGGAAGTGGGTTGAATGATGCTGGCCATCAGACTGAGGACATCTAGTGGAAGAAACAAAGTACTACAGGGTAAATCTGTGGATTGAAAGTGAATATTGCAGCAAAATCTGGTTTCGTTATGCTATATTTTAAAGGGTTATACATTTTTATCTTGTCATTTGTGGCTGGAGTTTTGCTTTAGGCATAACACAAGAGGAAATATGGTAAAAACATGTATTATAGCCCAGGGTTTAACTTAATAGGTGTAAATTATGTAAGTGTCTGCTTATCTATGGCCACCTTAATTTCTGAAAGATTGTAAACCATATTTTACAGCTCTAAGCAATAAACTATTCTTAATGTCCAGGTATATACAATCAGGCCATTTACCTGCTATTTTGTTGTATTCTGTTTGTTTTGCACCATATTGTATGCTGATTTTGAGCCTAGTAAAGAAACAACAGGATTATATGGAACTGTTACTTTGTGTGATGCATCGGTTTAATTACAGACCTCCTGTCTATATGAACTTATGTAGGGGCATCCCTACACTTTTCGCCGCCTAGGTGGTGGTGGGGTTTAGGTTTACGTTACGAGGGGAGGGTGGTGGGTGCATGGTACCCCTGTCTGTTGTCCAGTCCTGCTCACTGATGTCACTGTTTGCCAGGTACTAGGTGGGATTCCAGCTAGAGCATCCCACTCAGCTCCTGGCAACCGGTGATGTCAGTGAGCTGGGGGGAACGCCGGCCAGAGCATCATAGGTTGCAAAGAGCTCTTAGCAACCTGGGACTCCCTGCCTGGAAAGGGAGCAGGAGGCACACCTTCTGTCCCCCCAACGTGACCTGATGAGATGCCGCCTGAGCTTATGTGACCAAAGCATATGACACTGACCAGTAATATATATTCAGTAGATTTACATGGCTCCACCCCCACTACCCCAAAATTAAGAATAATCCCCCTATTTTAGGGACATGTGATGGAATGAGACACGTGAATACCTTCTATTGTAAGAAGGCTCTATTTTACAATATGCTGTTTTAGTGGATAGCAGCTTGGTTCCCTTTGGCCTGTTTCACCATAACTTGTTATATACTATCTCATTGGTCTTGGAGCTGGCTTCCCAGACAATCAGGAAGTCAGGGTCGGGTAATGACTCACCGCCCTGCTTCTTGATTGGTCGGGAAGCTGGCCAATCAGGAAGCCTAGCGGCGAGTCAAAGAATGGCTAACCATATTTTGTAAGACGCAACATCTGGCTGAATCCCTCTGACCTCATAGAAAATTGAGGTTGCTTCCATAGATCCACGCAGCATGAATTTGCATAGTGCAAATTGTGCAAAAGAACAGAACATTTTTATACAGCCTGCTGATGTCATTTTCAAGGTCCTTTTACTGTAAAAGAAGAGGACGAACAACGTTTACAACACACATGGGGCCATGTCTGAGGAGAACAGGCCGCATAGTGTTTATTACTTAACACAAAATGAGAACGTAACCCCAAAAACAAAGCCAATTTAATTGTAAAATTCAAATTGTATTACAGAGTCTAAAGTATAAGTGAACCTTTAAAAAGTTTCCAACAGACTTGAGACGCTAACCTGGTGAATTGTATTTGGATCTCTCAAAAAATAAATGTATAAGTCAAGATGCTACCATTAAACCAACCAAAACAATGGACATTTCAAGAACCCATAAGTGCCTCAAGCACAATGAAAGAAGAACTGCAAGAATTGCCATTAGAAATCATGGGGCCCCATACAGCCTACATGGCTAGCTCCCCGCCTACTAATGGCATGCTGGTACTTGTGGTCCCCCCACAGTCTGACACTGTTATTATACATTTATACAGCTCTGATATATACCACAGTGCTGTACAGAAAACACTGAGCCAGTTACATTAGTTTCTGTACAGAGGAGCTTACACTCTAATGCCGAATGGCACCAGCAATGGGGGGGACTACAAATCCCAGCAATACATTGTACAGCAATGCAGAACAGTACATGAATTGGACTCAGGACTTAGTAACGCACTGAACTCAGGACTTAATAACACACTGGACTCTGGACTTAATAACACACTGGACTCTGGACTTAGTAACGCACTGGTCTCAGGACTTAGTAACACACTAGACTCTGGACTTAGTAACGCACTGGTCTCAGGACTTAGTAACACACTGGACTCTGGACTTAGTAACGCACTGGGCTCAGGAATTAGTAACGCACAAGTCTCAGGTCTTAGTAACGCACTGGACTCTGGACTTAGTAATACACGGGATTCTGGACCCTCCTGAGGCCCCGCAGAGCCCACCTGAGATCCTGGAGAGCCCATCTGAGATCCCACACAGCCCACAGGAGATTTACCCTGCAGAGCCCACCATATATCCTGCACAGCTCATCTGATACTCTCTATGGTTGGCTCTGCAGGGTCTTAGGTGGGTTGGTCGGGGTCCCTACACACTGGACTCTGGACTTAGTAACGCACTGGGCTCAGGAATTAGTAACGCACAAGTCTCAGGTCTTAGTAACGCACTGGACTCTGGACTTAGTAATACACGGGATTCTGGACCCTCCTGAGGCCCCGCAGAGCCCACCTGAGATCCTGGAGAGCCCATCTGAGATCCCACACAGCCCACAGGAGATTTACCCTGCAGAGCCCACCATATATCCTGCACAGCTCATCTGATACTCTCTATGGTTGGCTCTGCAGGGTCTTAGGTGGGTTGGTCGGGGTCCCTTTCCCTGCACATGCAGCTCCTTACCTGCCGCTGCTGGGGCCTGGCCTCTCCTGCTGCTGGACCGGTGCTGCTGGGGCTCGGCCTTCTTCAGCTCCACCTCCTCTGCTGTCAGCGGGCTGGGGGGGCCCCAGCCCCTTACATGGGTATCAGCCCTACCCCCCTGATGGCAGCCCTGATTAGGGGTTTCCCAACACTTTATGCCACCTGAGGTGAGGGGGTGTGGTTGGTGGTAATCACAGTAACAGTGCTGTTGTCCATTGTTGTCACATAACGGACCATACTGTGTTTTCCAATTTTTTTTTCAAACATGTAAAGAAACCTCTGTCTACAATTTCACAACCAAATTGCACACCCACAACTACAAGTTTTCTTCTTTACTGTCAGCTTCCCTGTCCACATAATGATGCTGGTTCCTCTCTGGGTTTTTCAAACATTGTTGCTTCCCTACTGACTTAAAGCGACACTAAACCCTGGAGATAAATCTTAAAAATGCCTTCAAGTACCTTAACTATTAACAGAAATGTATCTTATTTGTGTATCCAGCTGTGGA
Source organism: Nanorana parkeri (assembly GCF_000935625.1). NCBI lineage: Eukaryota > Metazoa > Chordata > Amphibia > Anura > Dicroglossidae > Nanorana > Nanorana parkeri. The sequence continues at coordinate 797,434 of NW_017306511.1, forward strand.
TCATCAAATCATCTTTGAATTGGTGCTGACACTCAGTGGCATCACAAGGGGGGTACAGGGGGTGCAGGTCGCACCCGGGTGACACCATTGCAGAGGTGACACCAAAATGACTAACAGTCATTTTGGTGTCACCCCCTCTAAAAGGTCAGCCACTCGGTCATGGACCGAGAGCCCGACAGTGTCAGGAGAGAGGAGGGCACCCGGCGGCATACCTCATCCCAGCCGGGTGAACCTTCAACTTCCTCTCTCTGCCGGCATCCATCATCAAGATGGCCACCGCAGGCATTCATCAGATGGCTTTGCATGTACAATGACGTAATCGCGAATGCGCGAGGTCACATCACGTGCACACGTGATGACGACACGGTGGGGTGTCACCCGGTCTGCAGACCGGGTGAGACCCGGCCTCGGTACGCCCCTGCTGACACTGTCCTTCCTTCTGAGGGTGGCTACTTTTGTTCCCCATGGTTCCTGTGTGTTGTAAAGTAAACACTGCTCCAAGCTCACTCCTGTGATGGACTACAATCTCAATACAAATGAGTAAACTAAGCGTGAGATTGTAGTCCATCACAGGAGTGAGCTTGGAGTGGTGACTACTTTACAACACACAAAGGGACCATGAGGAACAAAAGTAGCCACCCTCCAGATGGAAGGACAGTGTCAGCACCAATTCAGAGATGATCTGAGGATCTACAGCCGAGTGATACACAAATAAGGTACAGTATTGCTAATATTTAAGGTACTTGAATTCATTTTTGAGATTCAACTCCTGTCACTTCAATGTTGCTGGTGCTCCTATTTTGTTGGTCCAAAAGAAGAAAAACTGCTTTGCTACTGTCAGCTCCTTGTATTTGCAATGTCTCCAAGACCCCTGTAAAAGATGTCTGGAAGTAGAATATACGTTCTACCCTTGTATTTATGTTTTCTAGTATATAATAGGAAAAGAGAGGAAATGCTTGTCTTCCTAGAATAATGTGATGACTCACTTCAGATACTGATGAAAATATAATTAAACAGCCCCTAAACAGCGGGAATGCCACTTCATACGTTTGGCACTTCTGTCTCTAGCGAGATGTGATAGAACTGTTTATTATATGAAGATTTAGGAAGGGCTGCCAAAACCAGGCAATCTGCAGTGTAGTTTAATTCCACTCCTCAGGGTTTGCTACAGGAAACTGAAAATAGGCATGGACCATGTTTAACTAAAAAAAAAAAATTGCAGTGCACCACAAAAATGAATCAGCGGGCCTGTTTGTATGTTTTGCTTTTTTACAAACAATCGTCTGCGAATACATAAAAGTTTTTTTTTTATGATTTCAAAATTTGTACATGCTTTATTTTTTTATGTTTTTTGTTATTGTATTAAATGCAGAGATTTAGAAAATAGCCAATAAAATGAGCTCTGCGTGACTTAGTGCTGTTGGTCCGCTTCCTGCTTGATAACTGCTAAGATAAGATGACAGCCATGCTGCGACTGCATTGTTTTCATAGGGTAAGTCAACTTATAGACCTGTATTGGGAGAAGGAGTGATAAAGCACAACCATAGCATAGCACTGCAATGCAGGAACATATGTAAAAGCAAACTATAGATAGAAAACTGCTTCCTAAACATTAACACATATTGGTCAGATTATTTACATTAAGCAATTAACGTGTAGCCCCTATCACCTTCTGTGAGGTGGCTACTAGAAAGGTAGTGATTGCCAGAGCTGTAGTCAGTCTGGCTGAATTATAGTTGGCATTTATCTGGTTAATTCCAAGTGTTCTGGCATTGATTGTACCTGCCTGAGTGGAGTAGTGAAGTAACCATTGATGTTGGGGGTTTCAACTTTACAGCTGCTTACCACCAATGTGGGGTTCCAAAAACACAGCCATTGATCATGTGGAGGGGAGTTACATAATACTCTTACTAACCACCAAAGGTTGGGATGAAATAATACTCCCACAGACCACCCATGTGTGTAAAGGAAGACATAGGGTTTAAATAATACTGCCAATGACTGACTACCAATGTGTGGGGGGATTAAATAATACTGCCACTGACTACCAATAAGAAGATGGGTTATGTAATATTGCCACTAACCATCTATGTGGAGGGGGTTATATAATACTACCACTGAGCACTAATGCAAGGGGAGATTAACAGAACTGCCACTGACCACCAGTGTTGGAGAGGGGTTGGTAATACTACCAATGACATCAGTGCTGGAGGTTATTATTGCAGTCACTGACTTCAGTGCTGGGGGTTATTATTACTGCTACTGACACCAATGCTGGTGGATATTACTGCGTCCACTAACACCATTCTGGGGGTTATTATTGTGACCACTGACACTAATGTTAGGGGTTATTATTGCGGCCACTGACACAAACGCTGGAGGTTATTATTTCAGCCTTTGACACCCATGCTGGGGGTTATTAGTGCATCCACTCTTTCTAACACTGGGGGTTATTATTGTGACCAGACCATAATGCTGGGCAGTTTTATTGCGGCCACTGACCTTAATGTTGTTTTTTTTTTACTGTGGTCACTGACATCCAGACTGGGAGTTAAGATTACTGCCACTGGCACCAATGCTGTGAGTTGCAATGACTAATACTGACACCAATGCTGGGGGGTTATTCTTGCAGCCACTGACACCAGTGCTGGGGGTTATTATTGCAGTCACTGACACCAGTGTTGGGGGTTATTATTGCAGTCACTGACACCAGTGCTGGGGGTTATTATTGCAGTCACTGACACCAGTGCTGGGGGTTATTATTGCAGTCACTGACACCAGTGCTGGGGGTTATTATTGCAGCCACTGATACCAGTGCTGGGGGTTATTATTGCAGTCACTGACACCAGTGTTGGGGGTTATTATTGCAGTCACTGACACCAGTGCTGGGGGTTATTATTGCAGTCACTGACACCAGTGCTGGGGGTTATTATTGCAGTCACTGACACCAGTGCTGGGGGTTATTATTGCAGCCACTGATACCAGTGCTGGGGGTTATTATTGCAGTCACTGACACCAGTGCTGGGGGTTATTATTGCAGTCACTGACACCAGTGCTGGGGGTTATTATTGCAGTCACTGACACCAGTGCTGGGGGTTATTATTGCAGTCACTGACACCAGTGCTGGGGGTTATTATTGCAGTCACTGACACCAGTGCTGGGGGTTATTATTGCAGTCACTGACACCAGTGTTGGGGGTTATTATTGCAGTCACTGACACCAGTGCTGGGGGTTATTATTGCAGCCACTGACACCAGTGCTGGGGGTTATTATTGCAGTCACTGACACCAGTGCTGGGGGTTATTATTGCAGTCACTGACACCAGTGCTGGGGGTTATTATTGCAGTCACTGACACCAGTGCTGGGGGTTATTATTGCAGTCACTGACACCAGTGCTGGGGGTTATTATTGCAGTCACTGACACCAGTGCTGGGGGTTATTATTGCAGTCACTGACACCAGTGCTGGGGGTTATTATTGCAGTCACTGACACCAGTGCTGGGGGTTATTATTGCAGTCACTGACACCAGTGCTGGGGGTTATTATTGCAGTCACTGACACCAGTGCTGGGGGTTATTATTGCAGTCACTGACACCAGTGCTGGGGGTTATTATTGCAGTCACTGACACCAGTGCTGGGGGTTATTATTGCAGTCACTGACACCAGTGCTGGGGGTTATTATTGCAGTCACTGACACCAGTGCTGGGGGTTATTATTGCAGTCACTGACACCAGTGCTGGGGGTTATTATTGCAGTCACTGACACCAGTGCTGGGGGTTATTATTGCAGTCACTGACACCAGTGCTGGGGGTTATTATTGCAGTCACTGACACCAGTGCTGGGGGTTATTATTGCAGTCACTGACACCAGTGCTGGGGGTTATTATTGCAGCCACTGATACCAGTGCTGGGGGTTATTATTGCAGTCACTGACACCAGTGTTGGGGGTTATTATTGCAGTCACTGACACCAGTGCTGGGGGTTATTATTGCAGTCACTGACACCAGTGCTGGGGGTTATTATTGCAGTCACTGACACCAGTGCTGGGGGTTATTATTGCAGTCACTGACACCAGTGCTGGGGGTTATTATTGCAGTCACTGACACCAGTGCTGGGGGTTATTATTGCAGTCACTGACACCAGTGCTGGGGGTTATTATTGCAGTCACTGACACCAGTGCTGGGGGTTATTATTGCAGTCACTGACACCAGTGCTGGGGGTTATTATTGCAGTCACTGACACCAGTGCTGGGGGTTATTATTGCAGTCACTGACACCAGTGCTGGGGGTTATTATTGCAGTCACTGACACCAGTGCTGGGGGTTATTATTGCAGTCACTGACACCAGTGCTGGGGGTTATTATTGCAGTCACTGACACCAGTGCTGGGGGTTATTATTGCAGTCACTGACACCAGTGCTGGGGGTTATTATTGCAGTCACTGACACCAGTGCTGGGGGTTATTATTGCAGTCACTGACACCAGTGCTGGGGGTTATTATTGCAGTCACTGACACCAGTGCTGGGGGTTATTAATGCTGCCACTGACACCAATGATGGGACCTGTTTTACTCACACTTTCTTTTCTGTGTGCATTGTGGTACACTGCAAAAATGCATCAGGACCAAATTGTTTGGGCGTTAAGGTGCATTACAGACCTTTTATTTTAAATGGACTGCCTAAATTGATGCAATGCATCTCAACACACAAAAACATACTGCCATTGTGCAGCCCTCTGAGAATGTGGGGGCTACACTTGAGGCCCTCTGTAATTTTCTAATTGACCACCACTTCCTTTAAAAATCCAGGATGATCGAACTGTTTGAGAAAGGCACTTGCCTGCATTTGTTACAGACAGTCGCCTCTAACCATGTTGTGTTTTGCAAGTTCCTATATACATTCTTACTGGGGAAATTCCTAAGCACAGTAAGAAATGTGAGTCACTCCCATAGAGATGTGTTCCTTATACACTTTACATGAGGCTTTCTCTGTTGCACTGCTTTCATGTAAAACATTCTGAACATGCAAAAAGAATACTTGAGATATCATTTATGGTTGATTTGTTGTAATCTAGAATCAGTAACAAGTATTGTACATTGCTATTCAATTCCATCACTTTTTGAAGTAAACCTGTGATAAGAAAAATAGGGAGGCTGGCAATGCTGACTAAAAATACTATTTGCCTGACTGTCATGAAAATCCTCTGGTGTCAGAAATTGCTGAGTCACTGGTCTGGAAGTATAGAGATGGGGAAAGTCAGCGAAATGTCCTTATCTGTATAATTAATCTAGGTCAGGATATTAATACAAGGGGGTCAGCATAACACGCAGGCAACTTACATTTTCAGAAGGAAAAGTCAGCACTGGCAGCCGCCATGTTTCTCTCTTGACAGATCTTCTTTTGGAAAATGATTCAAAATGGGGCTGTTAGAAAGTATGGCATTACTAGCTAGTCCATATTTTAGGTTGTGGTAGATGCTGGAGGAATAGCTGAAGCCAACATTTAAACATTTTTTGAATAGTAGAGGAAGGTTATTATTGCAGTGTGGACCTTGAAGTAATTTTTTATGTTTTCGATTTACAAATTCCATACATTTACTGTATATTGCCATTCTATATATTTGTAATGATTGAATACAGTGAAGGGAATTTATCAAAACTGGAGCAGAGAAAATCTGGAGTAGCTGTGCATGGCAACCAATGAGCTTCTCTCTTCAGTCTGTTCAGTTAAGATTTGAAAATGAAAGAGAGAAGCTGATGGGGGGGGGGGGGGGGAGGAGAAATGGTGTCACCCAGCCAGCAAACAAACAGCCTTAGATTAGCTAGAGCAGTGTTATGGCTCCGTCTGCGGTAATGTCATGAGTTTTAGGCTGCACTTTGTGTTGTTAGCTGTGAGCCCTATCATGTCTCCTGTCCGGAGCATCTCACAGTTATTCCTCTCGGCTGCTCTGTGTACTGTCAGAGGATCGGTTATCATGTGTCTGAACTGTCTCCTACTCCAAGCTGCAGGTACGGGGGAAGGGAGAGAGTGAGTGATTGTGTGTGTGTGTACTAGGGTTGCCACCTTTTCTTCAAGCGAAACCCGAACACACACTAGCGACGCGCAGACATTTTATTGGGAGAACAAGTCATGGCTTATTCATATGCAAATAGTGCTACCCATTAATATGTAAATATCACAGTTGGGACTATTTACAGTGGGGGGCCAGTAGCCCCTATCTTACTTTTGGTTGCCCCCTGTCTGCCTGACATCTTGTGTCCGGGTTTCAGCTGCCATGAAACCCGGACACAGTATTCAAAACCCGAACTGTCCGGGTGAATCCTGGACAGGTGGCAACCCTAGTGTGTACATGTTTGTGTGTGTGTGAGGGCTTGTTTACACCACTTCCAGTGCATTCCCATACAATTAGCTGCTGGAACAGACTGGATCGCATCCTGGCCAGCCCCCTGCATTCTGGGGTGGGATAGCCCCCATCTGCCCCTGCTAAAACCCTCCACATCTGCTCCTGTTGCGATCCTCCACATCTACCTCTGCTGGGACCCTCCGCCCCAATATATCAGGGCGGCACCCTGGAGCAAAGCGGTAGCACAGAGTATGTAGCAAATTCATATACTATTCTGCATTGCTGTATAATGTATTCCTAGGATTGTAGTCCTCTATAGCTGATGGTATTATTCGTCAGTGGCAGAACTACCAGGGTCTCAGCAGTTGCAGCTGTGACAGGGCCCTGGCGCTCCATCACTGTCATAAAATTAGTCTGTATTGTTTTATAAAAACTGTCACATGACACTAAAAAAAGAAATCAGTAGTCGGAGGAAAAGTATCAGTAGTCATACTCAGTCTGAAAAAAATGGTATCCGTGCTTCTCTACTCCCGTCCACGCCAGTACCAAAGTACAGACATGTAGTAATACAGATGGGAGGCAGAGTTAATGGACTACAAGTGTGGTGCATAGGCAGCCGTCTGAGGGTGTGGGGAGCAAAAATGCACCTTCATCTGTGTAGGCAAAAATCCTTGCACTTGCCCGGACATTATGTTTTAGAAAAAAGGTACATGCACCTTTTTGGTGTGATTTCTTTGTGTTGTTTAGTCTATTTAGATGAATGGAATGCCCTAAGGCAACACACTCAAACTACACACATTGTGATAATGCACATTTTTTGTGTTGTTGCAGTGCAGTACACCAACACACTAAGGGCCCGTTCACACCAGCAGGTATGCACATGCACTACATTGCTGCAATGCATCACTGTGCTTGCTTCTTTTTCTTTCCTTAAATGGCATTTATTCAAATCTATGCACAGCAGCACGTTGTGACACATTGCCACTAGTTGTAACACACTGTGTTGTGATAAAATGTATGCTTGGATCATTACATTACAATGTACTCCAATGCAGCACATACACAACAACACCTGCTGATCGGGCCTTACCACAAGGTGTTTGAAGCCACCCTCCAGATTTTTACCACAAGTTACTTATTTACAGTTTAGCTTTCCTTCAACTTTCATCGTTTTGCAAAAAGGCACGTTTTACCATTTTCAAATATTTGTTATTTATTACCTCAATACAGTTTTATTTTTTAGATCTAGTAGAAATTTTGTAAGTTACATTGTGTTTGTGTTAGCAAATAATAATTTTTATGTATTCTATTGAAAATATCGTTTTGATAAACATTTGCACAACTATTACATGACCTTTAACCACTTGCTGACCGGGGTGTTTATACCCCCTTCCTGACCAGGCCATTTTTCAGTATTCAGCGCTGCGGTACTTTGACTGACATTTATTCCGTCATGCAACGCTGTACTGAAATGAATTTTATACCATTTTTTGGGGACAGATAGAGCTTTATTTTGGTGGTATTTAATCACCACTACAGGTTTTTTTTTTTACTGTATAATAAAAAAAGTACCGAAAATTTTGAAAAAAAACCTGTTCTCCCTACGTTATGTTATAAAACATTTATTATTACCCAATTTTTGGTAAAATATAAAAGACGGGGTCATGTCGGGTAAATAGACACCAAACATGTCAAGTTTTAAAATTGCGCGCACCCGTTAAATCGCAAAAAGCTACCATACTCAAAATTGACCATAGCCGTTGCTTTAAAAGCTTTAACCACTCATCAGTTTAGCGTTATCAGTGATTGATGACCCTAGAATTATTGCTCTCATAATTCTAGGGTCAGCAAGCAAGCTCCCTATGTGATAGCCAATTTGCAGTGACAGGTCCTCTTTATGGAGACATCAGGGGTCTTTAAGACCCCTAATGTCACCTAGGGACCCCCAGAGAAGCTGATGAAGCCGAGACCTGCTTCACCAGCTTCTCTCCGGTTTCTGTACTGGAGAGTGACACTGAATGCAGGCAGTGATGTAGTACACTTCACTGCCTGTATTCAGAAGAGGAGAGGAGATGAAACGGAGCTCATGTACTGAGCTCCGTTTGATCTCCGGCTGCAGAGCTGCTGTGCTGGTCCCGGGCTCACACTGGGAACAACTGAAAGCTGTTATTGAAAAGTGGACTACCTGAGGTCAAAAGTGGAGCACAGGGCCTGGCAGCAAAAGGGTTAAACAATAACAAGTACCCTGTTTCCCCGAAAATAAGACCTTCCCCGAAAATAAGACCTACCCCGAAAATATATAATATATATATATTCACTACACTCTTCCTTTAAATGTCCGGGGGATTTATTTTAAAGCAGTGAAGGTGACTTTCACCAAATATTCACTGGTGGTAAGTTAATCACTCTCATTTAATACAAATGCACCAGGAAGATAGAGGGAACGTTTGGCGAAAGTCAGATTAGCCAAATTATATATATGCCCCCTATTAGCATATAATTGGGCTGAAAGAACATGCTAACATTGCATATGCTGTGTAGGTTTCCTTTTTTTTTTTATTCCTGATTTTTTTTTTATGTCAGCAGTATAACACAAAGTGTAATTTAAACATCCTAGATACACAACCTGTGGGCTCAACAAGTATGCAGTCCATCAACTCACTATGACCTAAAGACACCAATGTAGAATGACACTAGTGTCGGTTGTCTGCTAGTGCTCAAATCTAGTCATCAAAGGATGCCAGCTGCTACAGGCCTTCACCTCCACTGTGTAATATGGGTGGCAGATACAGTACACTTCAGAAAATGTTATTCTTATGAAAAGTCAGGCAATGTATGTTCAATTGGACACGTTTATTTCAATGTGAATAAATGGAAACCTGCCAATATGAATATTTAAGGCTAGTGTTAAATAGCAGTGAGACCATTTTACATGTAACAAAACTTACCATTATCAATTTTTGTTCCCAATGTGAAAAATGCATATTTCAGTGATGATCAGTGCAGTACTGTCACAAAAACATGCACATACATACTCAGTTTGCAAATACCAAATTGCTGATAATGATGAACACTGCTTTAACCACTTAAAGGCCATAGTGTTTCACCCCCTTCCTGGCCAGGCCATTTTTCAGTATTCAGTGCTGCGGTACTTTGATGTTTATTCTGTCATGCAACACTTTAAGGTATCAGCAGTGGCGCTGTAACAGGAAATTAAGGCGTGGCACCTTACATTTCACAATGGCCTTTGATTATAATTTGTATGGGCAGGGCAATATAGATTCACTATTAAGATTAAGTATGATTGGTTGCTATGAGCAACAGCTCTTTATTTTTGCTCCATTTTAACATGGCAACCTAACAGTGTTCTACTGAATGCAGGCAGGATTTTGTGCACCATTCATACTCAAAGGGCTGAGGAACCTTCCGTTATAGGTCCAAGGATGGGCCATCTCTGCCAAGGGGAGGGGGAAGGGAAATCGAAGCTGGGCCCAGCTTCGATTTCCCTTCTCCCTCCCCTTGGCAAAGTAGCAACCTGATCGGCAGCTCTTGCTGGGTGATTCGTCTGACAAAACTGCTTGTAAACTCCATTGACATCATTGAAATAATTGATGTCCACCAATAATACATTTGTTTTTACAACATTACTGTAATCACATTCTGCTGCTTTAAGGATTTCTCCTATATTTACCAGTGCCTGGTTTGCCTCACTCTTTACTCCTCCAGGCACAAGCTATCCACTTTCTGGATCCATGCCAAGCTGACCAGACACATACATGTTTTTATCCACCACCACAGCTTGAGTGTATAGTCCAATAGCAGCTGGAGCCTTGACACTGCAGATAAGTTTCCTGACGATAGAAGCCATGACTGTTACTCCAGCAAACTTTCACCCCTCTCTCTATACAGCTGAGTGCAGGTTTCCTTTAATCATTTTAAGTAGCTTTAAACATTTTCTATTTTTAATATATCATTTTTATTTGACTGAAATCTTTAACCAAATAGCAAAAAGTAGTGGATAGAAGAGAAATAAGTAAGTTATTGGGAAGCTAGGAACAAAAGACAGAGCTCTAAATGTAACAATGTTTGTTTTTGAAGAAATTACTGTTCATTGTCAAGAATTTAGATTAAGAGTGTATGTTCCCCTCATTGCCCAAAATGCTAAAGAAATATCGTAGTTCCATACATGAAAATGCACAGCTCATCTCTTTTCCAATGCCTTGTATTCCACAATCAATGCTACAGACAACCTCCCTCCCAGAAGTAAAGAACATAAGGAAATATATGTTCATATGTTCAAGAACATAAGGAAAACCAACAAAAATACCATCACTCGATGCTCCTCAAATGGACTTAATTATAGCTATGTGATAGCAAGATATATCCCTTGCTGAGACCTCTATGCCTGGCCTGTATAAGCAGATATACTCACTGCGGACAATCCTCGTCAGATAGCTGAACTCGTCAATACCGATTCATTCAAAAAAGGTGTTTATTCTTCTACATCAGGTTACAGCAGATGATAGGAACAGCAGTTGAACGGTTATAGTATTGTGCGGTCAGAAAATGATGCCTTTCCTACGTACTGTGCAGATTACATGTGTGTCCTTGTTACATGTGGCTTTCCACTGTGCCCATGACACAGGAAGTACTGCACACAGGAAGCAGGAAGGGGCTACACTAGGGGGAAATACCTCGTCACATGAGGAATAATTACAGAAAGCATGTTTGTTACAACAAAAGGCCACTAGATGGCAGCATAGGATAACACATGGATTTAGCTATGAGAAAATAGTTAGGCAAATCACACTATATAGATTCTAACCTATATAACAATGCTAATATTAACTGAGGCTATGCATCTCATATTCTATGCCCCTGTTGGGGCGGCACAGTCATGTTATAGTAAAGTGACACGTTTCATGTAAAACCCAAGGCTTTTTCCAAGACCAAATGATGCTTTTTTATTGCTATTGACTTCTTTAGAGCTGTTTCTTGATTAGATGGAAATGTATAGGCTTTATAGTAGCATTGTATTACTTCTGCAATTGAGAGTGGCAAATACATTGAAAGATATACAGTATATATATATATATATATATATACAGGTGAAACTCGAATAATTAGAATATCGTGCAAACGTAATTGCAGTAAGTGCTGCAAAAGGGGCCCAAACAAAGTACTGAGTACATATGCATGCTTGTACTTTTCAGAGGTCCGATATTGTTCTATGTACAATCCTTGTTTTATTGATTGCATGTAATAATCTACTTTTTTGAGGTTGTGGATTTGGGGTTCTTGGGGTTTTCATGAGCTGTAAGCCCTGATCATCACAATTATGACAAATCACGGCTTGAATTATCTTGCTTTGCATGTAATGAGTCTCTCTCATATATTAGTTTCACCTTTTAAGTTGCATTAGTGAAATAAATGAACTTTGCACAATATTCTAATTATTCGAGTTTCCCCTGTATATACACACATATATGTGTGTGTATGTGTGTATATATGTGTGTGTCCACTGCATCCCTTTAGACACCAACAGAATCAAGTATCCACTGAGTGTAAACTCAAAAGCATCATATCAAACAATGTTTCTATGTGTTTACAGTGTAAAGGTAAATTTGGACTAGGGGAGAGAAAAACTGTCTGTCCTAGATTTCTGCACCTGAAATCCTTGTCAGCCATCGATTAAAGTTTTGCACTCTCCTAGTCCAAAATTACACTTGCTACATCTTGTAGTAGGTGTTCACATTGAACTGGACTTGTTCTGTAATGTCGAAGATGTTTCATAGCTTACCCACGGCACTTCTTCAGGAGTCAGGAAAATACCCCAGCATTTATATCTTCACCACTACATTAATCCTACCACCATGGCAAGGCAGATTATTGTCCTAGAACAGAATATGAGGTGTGAAAGTTCTAGACATGTGCGATTTGTTTCGGAAAAATTAGGGTTTTTTGGACGAATTTTCGTCATTTGGATGTATCCGAATTTTTAAATAACAGAAATGACGAATGAAAACGAATCAGAATTTCAGAAAAACTAAATTTTGGACGAAATTAGTTAGCGGTAGACTGTATGGATTTTCGTTTGTGAACGAATGTTCGTTGCAGCAAAGTGATATTTAGAATTTTAAAATTTTTTGTTAATGTCACTTTGGTGCAACAAAACAAAGAAACTAAACGAAAAAGTCATACAGACAACTGCTAACGAATTTCGTCCGATTCCGAATCCTGAAACGAATTGACTTTCGGACCTGAATCCCAAAAAAAGAAATAACGCAAAATCCGAATCAAAACTAAACAAAACAATTTATTTGCCGATGCACATGCCTACTGTGTTCTAGTTACATAATCCCATCCTTGGTGTCAGGAAGACTTCATAGGGTTTACTCCTTCAATTTAAATACTATGGTATTTTTCTGACGCTGTAGAAGTGGGTGG
>NW_017306511.1:810326-895498 GCF_000935625.1 Nanorana parkeri
TGACGTCACGGCTGGCTTTGAGCTTAAGGCCCCATTCACACCTAGGCAGTTTGTACCTTGAAGCTACAAAATGTAAAACACAAGAAATCCCATTATTTTCTATAGCCCCCTGTTCACACATTCTGTCGCTTGTAGCATAATACCTGTAGCTTGAAAAAGTACGTGAGCTTCTTTTGCACCAGATTTGAGCATCTTTGTCCCCACAAACTTCAAACGCGTGTTACAAGCGTTATTGAGCATTTTGGGGGCATTTTTGCACTGTGCGACTGCTTTCCATTGGGCCAAATGGAAAAACTCCTGAAGCCGAACACTTGCAAATGTGTGTAGATGTGCCTAAACATGCTAAAAAAGAGGCTTAAAATGCTTTTAAAAACCTGAAAATGCCAGTGCCTAGGTGTGAACAGGGCCTAACCCCTAAATACTTACTAATTACTTGTGTTATCTTGGTCCTTTGCATAAGCCATATTGTTTGTAAACAAATCAAGTCCACAGGGACACCGTGGAAAATGAGAGATGTATGTGCTCAAATTTTATTAGCTTACATATGTATAACACATAGGGTGCACCCTAGGGGCTGGCCAGAGAGGGATCACTTTGATGTAGTGGGCCAGCTTCAACATGTATTGTAATCCCTGTATTTATGCAATTGTTTGCTAGAAATATGTAAGGGTGTATAGCAGTTTGCAGAGTGTTAATTCCGAATTTTTTGTACATCCGGATACAGGCCATATCTCTTGAAGAGAGTCTGTGAGGATAAAAAACATGGGGGCTGTCATTGGTGATTCGGATTTTAAAAGTACAAGGCTGTCATATCGATCCCGGCTTCTACAAGTAGCAAATCCCCAACCTGGAACAAACCAGCAGAATAGAGCCATCTTTTTAGACCTCCCTGACTGCATATTTATTCCAGCTCAGCTCACTAGGCAGTAACGCCAGGATCAGAATAATGTCCTTGAAACAGTCTGCAATGGCAGCTCCCATGTTTCTGTCCCCACTGGTACACTTTCTATGTTTAATGACCTTTAAAACTAGTTATCTAGTTATGTTAATAACATTTACAAATGCTGTAGGTTCAAAAAAGTTCCTACTTTTGTACAGAAATAATGATCCCTGGCAGTCAGGATCTGCATGCGAGCTTTGCTCTGGTATGAGATATTAAAATAGAAGCCAACAAGTTCATTGATTCTTCACTGCTGATTACTCAGCAAGAGCAGCAAGAAAGTAAAAATCGAAAGCAATTTATATATTGTTTCCAAAGTTTCTACAACACTGTGCTCTAGATCTGCATGTGAAAGAAGAAAGAATTGCTTTAATTAATGTTCATTTAGAATCATAAACATAAATAACTGGCAGCAGCTTTTTAATAGCATATTCATACTCGCTTCCATTCCCTCTCTGAGCACAGCATGTATTTCTTTTTCTTCTTCATAATTCTTCTTTTCTGCAGTAATGCACTCTTTTATTGCTTTGATTTCCTTCCTGACATAGAATATTTCATCCTAGTGAAAGATGCTATAAATGAATCTCATTATCTGAATTACAGTTGGAAAGAAATGATGCGATTGCTGGCAGGTTAAGCTACAATTTTGGGCAGCAGTACAGTTACTATGCAATGCCTATATATCATGCTCACGTTATAACTGTATGGGGTAACTTTCCTAAAGTACACCTTTTTTAATGATGACCACCAAAACTGTAAACACCACCTCCTGCTACAACAGGTCTGTACATGTCCACTGTTTGTCTGCCATTCCTGACTCCATGTGTATACACAATGGAGATTATTCACTAAGCTGCCGAATGCAGTCGAGTGAATAACCGAGTTCCTTGTTCACACCAAATGCAGAGCAGATCTGCTTGCATTTCTGCACACGCCCTCTAGTCTTTAGATTAGTTTTTGATGCGTTCCTGAGCGGTTTTTTTTTCAGGAAGCTAACAATGTTATGAGATAATTTCCTTTTACCTCTGACCTTTCATTAGCTGTTCTGATTATTTCCTGCTTCCTCTGACCCTGCCTCAGATGTAACATTGTTGCAACATGGATCCATGGGATGCAGGCATGCTCCTGGTGATGGTTATTATACTGCTACGCCAAAGTGCTGTAAGGAGACGTCGTTTTTGGGTGCACCCACTGATGAGTGAAAGCAATCCAAAGGGCCAGTTTGAGACTTTATATGCAGACCTTCGTGCACACCCCGACAAGTTTTTTTCATACACCCGCATGTCGATATCTAGGTAGTAATGTTTGCTTGTTATGTTTTTATTGTTATTTAATTTTTTATTTTTTATTGTTTTTTCCACAGACAGGAAGTGACTAAGGAAGATTAGGATCACAGATCACAGATGACCATAGAGTTTTTTCTCTTTATGGTTAGTTTTTTTGCATTGAATTGCTCTGCGTTGCGTTTTTGACGCGTTTACATGCGTTTTTGATTCATTCCAGAGCAGGTCCAGAGCAGGTAAAATAGGGCTTGCTGCAGTTTTTTTTTACCTGCTCTGGACCTGCTCTGGAACTGAACGCTGCGATGTGAACTGGAGCTAAAAATACCATTGGAATTCATTGGACGCAGTTTCTATCCGGTCTGTAACTGCTCTGCTCTGCACCTGCTCCGCGCTTGGTGTGAACAAGCCCGAAGTGAACTAAGCCGAACGCCGTTTGGCTATTCACTTCAGCTCTGTACAGCTCATTCCAGCCGTACATTGGCTAAAATCAGCCGTATATCAGCTGGCCTTGGTCAGCCGAACATGCTCAGCATGTTTGGCTGAGCCGAAGTGCAGAAGCCGTGTGACTCAGCCAATCCAACATCTGGATCGGCTGAGGGGCCAAACGGCATTGTCATAGGGGCCAAACGGCAGTGAGTGAATAGCTGAATGCCACATTCGGCTATTTAAAAACAATTTAAACGAAATAAATAGGATAGGATAGGACTGATGAGTTTGGACATACGAATGTGAGCGGCATCCTTTTCACACACTTACCTATATGAGCTTATTGGACATATCATCAAATAATATAGTTGCGATGGTTAACAGCTATCCATGAGCTTGCTGGACATTGATGGACAGGAACAAAGCCAGGAATTATGGCGCGGAAATTTCCCTGTTGTAGTATGCAAGACATACAAGAAGCCAGGATCGAAATATCACTTTTAGGTGAACTGGCCCAGTAACATATTTTTTACATAAACCTTTTATACAGACATTTAAAATGAATGACTAATATAACACCAAGTTAATGATTTGTGCTTTGGATATTTTAATGTCTTCCTAGTGGTATGTGTGATTCTAGAAGCAGTGAAACCAATTATATTCAACTTTATTGCAAGCACATTCTTCATTCTAGAACCAGTATCCAGCAGATTCTATTGGCAATGTGCTATTTGATGCTCACAGGTTTGGTTTATTGTATAGAGCAAATTCTAAAATAAAACTTACAATGTGTAATCAGCAGATGAGAAAACAAGAGTAGAGATCTCACACAAGAGTCCTCAAGACATAAAAGGTTGGTCGTAGCAGGCAGCATCCATCAACAACTAAAATATCAGTTTGGGGTTTTTTTTTAAGTAGAACTAAACCACCCCTTTGTTTTGTTTTTTTGTTTGTTTTGGGTAAAGTAAGGGAGGGTTATAACCCCTGTCAGGTTTTTTTCACCTCCCTGTCCAATATGCTTAATAGGAAGTGAGAGGAAATCCATCCAAAGTGAGGGAAATCCCGCATGATCAGCAAGGGTTACCAAAACTAGTGCAGCACTGGAAGATTTCCCATCTATTCCTGTTCAGGTGACAACTCAAAATGTATGATTTTCTTTCACATTTACTTTCAGTGATAATTGTCGCTTTCAGTGATAACAGTCATCAGGACAAATAGAGAGGGTGAATCTCTCTAAAGGTGCCCATACACTGCTCGATTCTCGTACGAGAATTGCAGGAAATCCCGCGATCGTACGAGAATCGAGCAGTGTGAAGGAAGACGTGCGACCGAAGCCTTCAAGAACACTCCCTCATGAAATCATGTTGCAGGCATTAAAACTACAAATAAGTGTAAATGATCTGCCCAGTTTGATATCAACCCAAGTTATTCATGGTGGTGGAAATCCTCAGGTCAGTGTTTGAAAAGGAGCCCTGTGTTTTTGTATTGTACACTTGAAGCTCCATCCAGGTAATAAAGGATAAATGGACTGGTACACAGCACAGTGCCAAGGCACTGGCACACATACTTGCCATCTCTAAGCCACGGAAAACCAGTCTGGTGTTATTCTAGGGTACAGAAAGCCCTCTTCCATTTAATATGTATTTAAAAAGACAGAACCAATCCTGTTTAACCCCTTCGTGACTGAGGACTACAGTGTACGCCGCCAGCATCGGGGCTGTTTAAACAGACTCCCGATGAACTCCAGAAATGTAAAAATTATAAAGGAAAGATTAGTAGGGTGATTCCTATTACTACCTTACAATCAGTTACATGGAAACTCATTAACATGCAATGTCTAGTAAAATCTGTGACATGAGTATGTATTTGGGTTTGTGACCATAGGCCAGTCACAAACCCAAATACATACTCCCCTGTGCCATTGCCTCGTCCGCGAGGACAAAAACCTGAGTCAATGGTCCAGAGATATCAAGCAGTTTATCGTGTACAGCCTTCAAGCCCTTTTCTAAACCCTTCCTCAGGTCACAACCCTTTTTGTTCAAATAGGTGACCATGAACTGAATAAATTCGAGCGTAGCCAAAACCTTGCCTAGGATAGTGGGTCGAGATCTACAGGTATCTAGCTATATGGTCCGTAGAGGTCCACTCAGACGATCTAGAGTGGTGAATAAATCCGGGATGAAAAAGCACTTCCCCAGTAGAGTCAGGCACCAAATCCACCAGGTCTGTGCATTGCTGAGTGACATCAGCTTTGCAGTTTAGGGGCTCACTCCCGTCCACTTCCCAAAGGTGGTTAGGCTTCCTCATCTCCCTGAGAGGAGTTACAATGGGCCTCTCCCGAAGAAGGTGCGTGGGGTTAACTTCCTGCCAAAGCAGGAACCGGGATGCACTTAGCTCTTTTGGCAAGGCCTTTGCTGATTGCTCAAAAATTCAATTTTTTGTAATATTGATGAATTGAGTGTTGCAATTAAATTAACTAATGTATAATTATTATTGTTAGAATAGCCCCCTTTGGTCCCCTGATTAAGCTTGGTGCAAAACGCGTCGGGACCCAGATATGTCTGTTCCAGTAAATGAACAATGAAAAACTAATGACAATCAGTAAATTAACAATTAATGACAATTATGCTTGCAATTATGGATATTCAATTAAGTTATAACTGGTTGATGTTGGGCATATCCTGGGCACTTTGTGTGTGTTTTAGACAATTGTTTTTTTTAATATTCATATGAATTGTAATTGATTCTTTTATAAAATGTAATTATTGTATAACAAAATTTGCATATATTTTTTACACATGTATTGGTTGTATACCTCTCAGAAACCCCTATTTCTCGTTTTGTTTTTTTTCTAAAAGGATTACTAACCTGCACTTGTTTTACAACTGTGCTCCCTGGATTAGGCAAATTAAGGATCATTTCTTCTTGCTTCTTCAAAAGTCTAATCATGTCTCTCATTTTAATCGGCTCAGTGATAACTAATAATTTATTTTCTGTCAGTGAAAACCCTTCAATAGTTTCTGCAGTTCTTTCTCTCTATCTATTATTTCTCGGTACAATAGCCTCGAAATGTTCTTTCGGAGTTTCCAAATCTTGTTCTAGCTTAAAGACCTCAGCATAAATAGAGTGGTATGGGGCCTCCAAGATTCCACATTGATGCATTATATTTTCAATTGTGTCTTCTTCCTTACTTTTTTTCACACTTTCTTTGTTTCCATTAAAAAAAACTTTAGTTCAGTTTCAATCTCATACAGTTCTGCCCCAACAGGGTTGAAAGCTTTTATAAGATACATATTATTTACACCCGAACCATAAAATCTGTGCAGAGATAATTGCTTTCAGAGATGACTGTAAGACGTATACTGTAGGAAACCAGAAGAACTAATGCTAGAATAAAATGTCAAAATAGAATGTGCATTGTCATCTGAGTTGGAAAAAGTAATAAGGTTCTGGAATCAGAATTACATGTTCTTTTTCACCTACTATGTTCGTGACTTATTAGCCCAGATTGTAAAAGCACTACTGGTGTATAAGATATACTGGCCATAACCAGAAAAACATGTTGGTACATAGCAACATTTTGTATGGGGCCCTGTGATTTCTAGTTACGCTCCTTGCAGAGCCCACCAGAGATCCCACACAGCACACCTGAGAGTGACATTGCAGAGCCCACCATAGACTCTCTGTGCAGGGTCTCAGGTGGGCTGGTCACACCCCTGCACACCTCTTACCTGTCAGCCCTGATCCGCTGTCAGCCTTCTCCACCACCTGGCCCCGCCTCCTCAGTCACTTCTGGGCCCCGCCTTCTCCTCCTCCTCCACTGCTGCCGGGCCTGGCCTCTTCCTCCTTCTCCACCGCTGGACCCCACCTTCTCCTCTACTGCTGCCGCCGGGCCCTGGCCTCCTCCATCGCAGCTGCTGGCTGTCACTGGCTCAGCAGCAGCTGTGAGAACGAACACGCTGCTGCACAAATCACTGGCAGGTTGCCAGTGATCTGGGCAGCAACGCGCTCCTTCTCACAGCCACTAGTGACAGCCAGCCTCTACCCTGAGCCTGAAACTCATTCCTAGTGATGAATAACATTGTAGCAAACCTTATGGTACTAGTATAAAATAATAGCAAACCTTACAGTGCCTATTCTTAGGTAACATTTTTAGTTGAAACTTTATCAAGGTTGACAGGATCACTATGATCACATCACATAAAATGCACCTCATGGCTATTGGCTGTTCTAGTGTTAAAGGAGAACTATGAGGTGAGTGCTTTTCACTCACCTCATAGTTCTAGCCGACCTGTGACAATGAGACTGTCACAGGTCGGCTCAGTAGAGCGGGAGGTGAGCGAACACATACCGGCGTTCGCTCACCTCTCGATCCTGTCACGGCTGTGAGCCGTGACAGGGGAGGGGCTGGATTCCCCCCTCCCCGCCCCGATCCTCCAGCGCTGACTGGCGGAACGGACGGGGGAGGGAGCGGGTACAGCTGGCTCTGCCTCTAGATAGGCAGCGCCAGCTGTCAGTCACGCAGCTGGGCGGATCCAGACATAATTGTCGGGATCCGCTTCAGCTGCGCCGTCTCAGTATACCGCGAGCAGCAGCTCGCGGTATACTGCAGTGTCTCAGTATACCGCGAGCTAGGGTGACGGGAGGACGCTAGTTTGTGTCCTCCTGTTACCCTAAGGAGAACTATGGGGAAAAGCCTTAACCCCATAGCTCTCCTTTAAAGGAAAATGTGACAATAAAAATGTGGATGCTGCCATAGATGACGCCCTTTGAAAATGCTTATTGCCTGCTCATTAGGATGATCACCTGACTTCAATAGTTTTTGACTCCCTAATCTGGAACAATCTTGAGGAACAGAAAGCTGGAGTGAAGTTGGACTTCGGATCCTCATACTGATTCAGATGTCTCAGTGATCAGTAAGTTCTAAATCCATTGGGTTCTGCATGGCAGCCAGGTTACTAGAGAAAAGAGCAATGGAGAGTATTGGAGCAATCTGCCAATATTCATTCAACTAGCCTCTGAATTATAATCTCCATGCCTGTATCATGTTTGATACATATTGTCTGATATCATACTTGGTACAGTCATAAAAAAATTTTTTTAAATGCATGCCTTTTTGTTTTTGAAGAAAGCCAGATTTTATAGAAATAAATAGCTGTATAATATAATTATTTAATGTGTGTGTTCATGTCCACTAGATGAGCAATTAAGTTAGCGTTAAATGATAAAAAATTAAAGCATGCAAATTGAGAGATCACAAATCACTTCCTAGGTAGTCTCTGGTGATGCATGAATAACAATAATTAAAAAGCATGCAGCACAGATTGTTGCCTTAACTTATCCATCTGGATGTTTCCTTCTTCAGACAGCTTAATCTTTATGCAAAAAATGTTCACCATATGTTTTATGGTATTAACATTTCAACCATGCTTAAATTGTTATACCGTGATTTAAAATACCCACTAGAAAAATAATTGCACAGATTGTATTGACAGATTTCAGAACCGAGTATTGTGATGTACAAGCATTAAGAAGAGTAAAAAGTCAGAAAATGTTATACTCTTGATCCTATGTCACTAGTGCTAGGGCTTCATATTTGACCATGATGTCTTCTCTACTGTATACGATGGCTGAAATAGCTGAAAACGGTTATATTTGCAATCTGGTATTTTACTATGCCCGGTTCAAGTTTTTAACTGTGTATGATGGTTTAGTAAAACCTCTCTGTAAGATGTGCACTGTTAAAAGGCAATAAATAATGCAACTGTGATACATTTATTGCACAGGAGAGCAAAGGTATTTGAAACTGCAGTAATAACCAGATTTACGTGAACTGTAAATCTCTCAAGGCATTAAAAAGAGAGTTAACAGTGGAAACGCATGGGGTGGTGGTGGGTTGAAGATCTCTCTAGTGTCTGTCCTTTAATGGATTTAGATTTGGACTTTTATGGTCGGACCTTAGCAATTGAAGTGAGGTCCAAGAGAACTGACCATATATTTCAATCTGATTGTACAGAGACTTGGAAATAATTGTTCAGAAATCTAAAGATCAGCTCAGTGCATTCATAACATTTACATAATGCTCTATGAAACTTTGGTTGTTGAAACATTTTATGCTAGACTTAACACGATATTAAAGTTGGTCACAGGTTTCTCAGTCTGATTGTACAATCTCTAAATATTGAGAGGCCCTATTTGATTGGAAATGAATTGGACAGATTGCTTAGCTAGACCATTGTGCTATGATATTGATGTTAAGTCTGAAGGATTTAAAAACTATTTTTATTCTAGAACCATTCAGTTTAACCTTAGTAGAATGTACTGTGTGGCAAACTAAGTTTACCTTTGGGACTATGGCTCATGTTACACCCATAATCAGGATGTAACATGAAATATGGTTACATCGCATTCCCCCCAGATCCCCCTCCATCCCCCCAACTTACCAATCCACGGATCGCAGTTGAAACGCTTTACTGGATACTATGCAAAAAAATAATAAATGCACATTTTTTTCTTTTATGAAGAAATATGATTTTATTTTATTTTATTATTTTTTTTCCAAAAAGTGGACTTTACCATTAACTTATTTGAACTAACAGACTCCCGTCTTAAATATTTAACATCCGTTTTCTGTGTTTTTATTTTTTTTCTAACCATTCTCTCATCCTGCGTGTCACTTCTGAGACTTTCACTACCTGTACATGCCAAAAACAATGATGTAATTTTACTTGGATTACCTTTGTCTCCCTTTGTTGAATGGGAATGTCTAGGTGTGTTCAGATCCTCATATGTCAATGTACCTTTAAGGAAGCCTAATGTGACTTCCAGGTAATCCTGTGCTGTTTTCGACCATGGCTATATATGCTCATGCTGTGTATAATAAAGGAAAGGTGCCAGCACTTGATAGACTTCCTCTGGTTAAAGCTTCACCTTTTATTTTTCTCTGTTGCAGTTAAGTAACACTTACAAGTCTCCTCCCCACTCCCAGCCTGAGAATAGACAGTGAAAGTAAAAGCAGCACACTAATCAGCTCATCTTTCTGTCACTCCGCTCTCTCTTCCTATCACTATGCATCTTATGCCTGACAGCACAACCGACTGGCTGTTTCTCCCTGTCCCAGTCTGAGCTCTTTCGTACAGTTGGTTGTATGTGGCTGATACAAAATCAAACATGATTGCATTTAAAGAATGCATTTAGTGATATATTAATGAATACAGAGCTGCATTAAATTGTGTCTTTAATATCTGCCTGCAGTTCAACTTTAATCAATAAATGTTTTGACTGCGCATTTGCATAGAATGTAAAGCACTACCGAATATGCAGCTACTATATAAAAAAAATAACATTTACTCTTTCATATAACCCATTATATATAACCCCTAGCATATAAAGCTTTGGGAATTCTTGTCTTTATAGGCTTCGCATATTAGAAATATCTGTAGGTAAATAGTCTATATCCTTATTATACATGCTGCTATTGATATATAATATACTATGGGGTTATCTAGTTCTAAACAATTAACATAGCTATTCACCCTGCGAATCTCTCTGAACATTCATTCTGTGTGAATAAAGGAAAACAATTACCGTTCTTGGTATATTTTCTTTTCAGGTGGAATATAGTGTAATGTATTACCACATTATGGCCACTGGATGAAGGTGAGGAGCTTAGGTGAGACTGATACAAAGACAAATTCAGGTTCTTACACTGCTTGCATTTAAACAAAGACATTTAAGAATGTGTTCATGAATACAGAGCTGTATTAATATGTGTCTCTTATAGCTGCCCGCAGTTCAACTTTAAACACATTAACATAACTATTTCAACAATGCAGGAAAATTTAAGAAGCATAAAACTACCTGTTTCTCTAGTTAAAGATTTTATTGTATTACTCTGCAAAAACAGTCTAAGTGGCCTGAACAACAGCTTGGATTAAACTTTCATGCAAGGATATTTATTAAGGACAGACAGTAATAGAACTAAAAGAAACAAATGTATTATGCATATTTTTTTTTTTTAAAGTAGACAATTTCTTCCACAGACGTCATTAGTATCCCTTCAGTTAAACTAATTTTGCAGCGCACAACTGAACCAAACCTTAAAAAAAAAGACGGCCATCTGCATTAAAGTAATATTAAACTCACAATCTTTTTTCAATTGTAGCACCCTGTAGACAGGAGTGCTTATTAAATTTAGTATTTTCAGATTGTAATTAGTCTGATGCTGATTTGTGGTCTATGTTCATCTGGTGTCCCCTAATCAGTCTATCATTGTTTGCATTTGTCTGCTGTTGGGTGTACCCCGGCCACAGAGAAGAGCAACCAATGTGTAATGGATCCCCACCGACTGCGTAAGTGCCAGACGCGCGTTATCGTGCTATTCGGGACCGCGCCATGCTGCGCATGCGCAGAAGCGGTCAACTACCAGCATGGAAACGCCCCATAGTGGAGCACAGGAAGTGACTCATCACAGCTATCACTTCCCCTATATAAGCTCAGCCACAGCACCACCATGTTGCTTGATTATGGTCAGCTATCCCCTGTTCCTGTGATTCTGTTATCCTTGCCTGACTCTTTGTGACTCGGAATTCCTTGACGACTCTTGATTGCTGCCTGCCTTTGACCTCGGAACTGTTCTTTTGACTACGCTTTTGCCTGACCCTTTTGTACCTCGATTGCCCGCTTGGAATTGACCTCGGCTGGTCCGCTCGGATTACGGCTTGCACGGTGTCCAACACCACTGGCACTCCTGCCACTTGTTGTCCTTCTGGTCTCTGTTGCCATCCCCAGAATCCCCCAGGACACAAGGTGCAAGGGAAGCCTTCTCTCACATCCGGTCTCCAACAAGGTACGTAACACAATGAGATATTGCTATGAGTAGGCATGTCTCCCCAGCCAATCACTGTGAGGTAAATGGCTAGTGGTGCATGCTGGGAGAGGAGATAAATAATTGGGGTGGACCATGTGAGCTCTCTTCCTCCCCTGGGCCCTGCCTGGGGGGAGGCTTCTATGGACTGCCTGAGATGGCTAGACCTGGAGCCTGGGGACTAGCCATGTGCTTACACTGAGGCCCAAGTCTGGAAGCCCAGTGGTTACTACTGATGACAAGGATAATTATGACTGGTGACTTCTACCTCAAGTGCTGCTGTGCCAGGTTTTCTTCATGCTGTGAATGGAGACAGCTATTGCACCCTGTCACTTAAAGGAGTCTACATCAGCCTTGATGATCCTGACCCTCAACCTCTCTTCCTGAAGTTCATCAATAAAAGTTCCTCAGCATCATATCTACAGTTTGGACATCACTTTTATCTGTCTCCATAGAGGGTGGTAAGTGTTAATGGGTGAAGTGAATGAAAATACCCCTAGACATGAAGATTACGGAACTGCGCTAACCCATAGCAATCGACCCTAGGAGGACCGAGGTAGGTTTTCTATCTCAAGGTGTGCTGATGTGCTGTGTATTTATTATTGAGGTTCATCACAGAGGAAACACAGGAAGACCCATTGCATTACTGTATGCTGCTCCTTAGGGGGTGCGCTACACAATAATAAATCCAGATCTAACAAATATCTATTGCCCAAGAAAGTATTTCATTACATTTTTGCCCAAACACTTACAAACTTAAAGTCTGTAATAGAGAATATTGGAATTATATGTACTGTGTTAAGAAAACGGGATATCTTTTGTATTGCCCTTTTAAATGAAGTTTCAACTATTTAATGCATATGATAGAAATGTTCATATTTCCCAGTTAAGTGGAAAAAAATATTGTATAGTTTTCTATGGCAGGTATCACGGTGCACTGAAGTTAAAGTGACATTAAAGTCAATTATATTTTTCCCTCCCCCCAATGTTAATTAAAGCACTTACCTTAAATTATGTTTCTTAATCCTATCTTCTTCTTATTTCCTGTGGTTTTCATCTGTCCCTCCAGCGATGCTGCGGGTCTCCGATCCAGCGCTGACTCCTCTGTCCTTGCTGGCATTCCCTGTACTACGGTGTCTGCATGCGGGTGCACGCCGTCCATATACTTACCTTGTTTTTCTCCTCGTCTCCCAACCGAAAATGTGAACTGCGCATGCGCCCGCCCCAAGCTGCTTTGTGGCCGCCCGATTTTCACATTTTCAAATGTGATTTTCAAAATTTTCACATTTTCGGATGGGAGCGCGCAGGGAAGACACAGGTAAGTTTAAACCGCTTTTAAAGCGTTTTTTTTTCCCGTTTTTTTTTACACTTTTTGCAAATATTTACTGCTTGCTAGCAGTAGATATATACAAAAACACCAGAGGCTTTAATCACCCTTTAAGCAATTCCAAGTGTAACCCATTTGATAATGCCAGGAACAGCTGATTGTTGGGAGCATTAAGGCACATGTATGGGGTTCCTACTTAATTGGAAAACCTGAAATGTCTCTTAAAGTAATATTACCTCTCCAACTTTTCTCAATAATGAATCCAGAGCAAACAAATATACATTGCCCAGCAAAGTATATATTTTAATTTTTGCACCAGGAACTTACACTCATCGTGTTTCCAAACAGATGATTACAACTCTCTCAAATCAGCTTCTCTAAACTTCCTGTCGAGTACAAGATCACAGGGGATAGAACAGTCTGCAGCAACTAGCTGAGCGAAGGGAGGAAGGGGTAGTAAGTGAGGGGAGCAGGGGGAAGGAAGTGGCTTCCCTTGCCGTGCCTGTGTGTTTGTGGAGATACACACAGCTTACTAGCACACAGAAGGGTTGCTTCATAAGGCCCTGCAAGGGTACAGAACCACCCTAAAACAGGATATCAGGGCCAGTGCTCAGGGGGGTAGCGGATTCTGCAGGAAACTCAAACTTTTAAACATCTAGTAGAAGCATCCATCGTAAGTCATTCAATCAACATTTTAAATAGCTTATCACTTTAAAGAGACTCTGGTCATCAAAATTAGGGATGTTCAGATACCAGTTCAGATACCAGTGTCAATACTTGGCATTTTCACGAGACCTACCAGCTGCGACTGGGCCCTGGCACTCCACCACTGTCCTGAAATCATTAGTCTGTATTGTTTTAGAAAAACTGTCACATAACACTAAACAAAAATGTATCAGTAATTGTTATCTGTGAGTACTTGGACAAGTATAAGTACTTGTACTTGGTCTGGAAAAATGGCATCGGTGCATCCCTAAGATATATATACCGTATATAAAACAAATCATAGATTAAAACAGGGATGCACAAATCACAGGAGCCCTGCAGTCAATGCTCCTTAAAAATGACAGCCGCCTCCTAACTTTTGAGTTTTTTCTAGTCTAGTCTTGGAGCAGGAAAAGTAGCAGTACTTGTACTTGTACCAGATTCAGTACATGGTATCTGTTATGTTATGATATCCCTAATCAAAATGAAAAACAAAACAATCTAGAGGTGCCTGCACATACCTGCAGTGGCTTCCCAAAACTTTCAATCATGGCCACTGTGATAGCCAAAGCTTTGGTTTTCTGCTGATGCCCCATTCACACTTGGTTCATGTGAACTCAAGTAAAATTGCATATTTTTGCACGCACTCATAAAATGTGCAAGCTTGGAGTGGTAAAACAGCAAAAAAGGAGCGCTACAACCCAGCGATTAGTATTGTTATACTAGATTATAATCCTTACAAAGGTGTCTGCAAAATGGGGACTCACTTTTAGATGGACGAATTGTTGTCTTGCCGGTGGAAGATGGATGATATTGTCGGCTTGGATTGTGAAAACGGCTTATGCGGCTAGTCTGTGTGGATGTGATCGCAGGCTTGACGGCTCCTATTTAATCCTTTGTTATTGGAGGAGGGATGGTAAAGGCAGTTGTGGAGCACTTGTGAAAAAAACACACAGCTGTGTAATGTAGGTAAAAACAGGTAAAAACACCCGCCCAGTCCAGTGAGGGCTCAGCTGGCCAGGCTGCCACTCTTCAACTGAACAGGAACGAGCAGGGACGAGCACTGAGCTCGAGAACCGAGTGGTTCGTCTTGATGAGTGATGGGGGTTCAGTTGTTTGGCTACACGTTTCGAAGCTTCTATGCTTCTTTGTCAAACCAGCAGTGCATTGGAGTGGTGGCTACTTTACAACACACACAGGTACCATGGGGAACAAAAGTAGCCACCCTCCAGAAGGAAGGACAGTGTCATCACCAATTCAGAGATGATTTGAGTATCTACAGCTGAGTGATTCACAAATAAGGTACATTTTTGCTAATATTCAAGGTACTTGAATGCATTTTTAAGATTTAACGCCTGAGTTTAGTGTCACTTTACGTTTCTAGCTTTTGAAGGATAGTTGCCATTGGTAGACCTCTTGAGGAACACAACAAAGGCTGGATTCATGCTGTAGCATTGTACTGCATAATCCAGCCACTTTTGGCTGTTCTTTCCTGAATTTTAGCATGTATTTTGTGCGTTTTGAATATATTTTGCCAAATTAAAGATGCAGTCAATCACAAAACAATGGAAGTTAAAACGTGCACGGCATTTGTTAGATAGTGTGAAATGTGAATCTAGTCTCATAGATATAATTTTGCTAAAACAAGCAGACCAGGCTCACTTTTGTTCCTTTTCCTACAAACAAATGCCATGAGACAACACATAGGTTAAAAATCTAGAGCTATAAATCCAGCCATGCAGATTCAGCTTTATAAGTAAGTCAGTGGATTTGAACTAGTTTAATTTGCCCTTTGTAAATGTTTTTTTTTGCTGCTGTTTGTTGATAGTTATTTTGTTCACCTTTCGAAAATATAAAGAATACAGACGATCAATAAGCAATAAAATTGTCAGTAATATAGGATGCTTTGATGTGTCCTACAAGTTCATCATGATTAAAGACAAATAATGTATCTGTTACTTTAATATACTTTCTGAAAGTCCTTTAAAATATATCTTTCAGATACCATCAGAACTGGTTTAGAGCAGATCAAAGAAAAATTCTTAAGCATATGCAAATAACAGTTGGGTTGGTTGGAATGATCTTTCTCAACTAGCGACACCATTATATGCTCAAAAATGCATTTATTCCTGCTGGAGGGGGTTTGTGTACTTTTTACCTCTGCAAAGTCAAAAGTTGCTGCCTTTATCAAAGCAAATGGCTTTGAGTGGGTTCTAGTGTAAATGAATAGATTTTATTTCTTTGATAATAAATCCGTCCTTTCTTCTTATTAATAGATTTCATAAGTAACTTCCATTTTGTTGTGTCCTAAAGGAAACATGTGCTAAGAGCAATATCTAGGCTTGCATTGCTCAAGCCTCTGACCTAAGTCTAAAGCTGGCTGTACACGTATAGTTTTTTCAGCCCAACAGGCGGAATGAGAGAAAACTATTTTATTGGCCCCAACCGTGCTAAACAGTGTGGATGGAGGATTCTACCAGCTATTGTATTTTTACTGTAGGTGCCCACTAACTGTCATAACTGATTGACTGCAGTCACTGTTCGGCCAACAATTTTTCAGTTGAAGGTTGTCAAGTCGGTTGGTGCTGACAGGGCCACCCACAGTTAGAATGTTGGCTGTTTCACATGAATTGGCTGAAATTATAACGGTGTATGACCACCTAAGGCCCCGTTCACATTGAGCGATTTATCGCGCGGTAATTCACGCGATATCGCGGCTATTTACCGCGCGATATCGCTCTTCAATGCCTTGCAATGGGGCAAAGGGTCCAGCTGTCGCGGGTCATGTGTCGCTACAGCAGGACCCTTTTTGGAGCGGATTTTGCCGCGATTCAATGGTTTTTTAAGCAAGCATTTGCGTGATATCGCGTGACAAATCGTGCGATGTCGCGCAAAATGCAAATCGCGCGACAAACGCGCGATTTGCGAATCGCTCAATGTGAACGGGGCCTTAGGGATTTACCCCTTCCAATCTGGCCTCTAACATCTCCTGCTGTACTTACCTTTGGCCTAACACTCCTTCCCCTCCGCTGGTGCCGGTGTACTACCCATACTCTGTACTTTACCAAACTTGCCTGGGAAAGTAAAATTACTCTTTAAGTCAATGACCGAAAGGAGTGGAGTCTGGGCTCCTGGTCTTCATAATCATCTTCTTGGGGCAGTGAGAATGTACTGATGTCAAAGAATCAACATGGCAGCCATGTAACTAATGTTTTCAGAAGGAGAGGACAGCAGTCGCAGCATCCATACCCCCAGTAAAGGTTTTCTTTGAAGGGAACCCTTCAGCTAGTCACACTGCTGTATTTCTAACATCATTAGCCACGTTTTTTTATCCTTCGCTTTATGTTTGCATTTCTTTCTGCCATCTTGTTAACATGCTCTCTCATTTATGCATGCTCTGTCACACTCTGTGATTCCTTATTTCAGCCTCAATGTCCTGTAGCGATGTAAGGCCTGGCGGGTGGAACAACAGAGCACAGTGAAGGTTGCAGGCATTATACCCAGAAGTGTGTTGGATATAAAAAAAAATTGGGATGCATTGCTCTGCCACAGAACGTAGATTTAATGAATAAGCAGTAGGACAAGTAAGTATAAACGATCATCACCCGTATAATCTGTAACCTGTATTGCTTTTTTTTTTTTTGTATTGCCAAAAAATAGTTTAAAAATTAAAATACCTTTTTTTTTTTTAAGTATTAAATGTAGTCTTTTACAGGAGCTTCTTGGTTTTCAATTTTATACAGTGTATATTTTTTTGCAACAGGGTCACTTTAAAATGAACCTACATTTTGACCATACTAGGCAAACCAAAAGGTTTGCTGCACAGAAGGCACCATAAGCTGCCTATAATTATATTCACAGCAGGTTTGGGCTTAAAGAAAGTCTAAACTTGAACAAGATTACTGGGGGGATTTAGAAGGGGAGATCAAGGAAAGAAAGTACAGGCACCTTATGTGACTTTGCCTAGTATAAGCAAACTACAGATGTACTTTAAGGTTGGTGATGCAACATGACAAAAAGAACAAGCAGCTCTGCAAAAAATAAGTATTATAAGTATATGTACAAAACTTTTCAGAATATTTTTTATGTATCTCAAAAGGATAAAATATATGCACTATAGATAGATAGATAGATAGATAGATAGATAGATAGATAGATAGATAGATAGATAGATAGATTTGGTTTAGCATGCTTTCTTTGTGCTAAAAACAATCGTTTATTTGTTGTTATTATAAACAGCGCTAATTATCAACTATGGGATCCATTACTACAGAATCCAGTACACAATGCAGAAATAGCATTTGGAGTACAACTAGGATAAATGTATGTATAAATAATTTAGAATATTTCCTGAATGCCCTGAAAGCAATCGGTATAGTTACTGCAGTGTTATTTTAGAATGACTCAGATCTCAGTAAAGTTTGCTTCTAAAATAGAACTTGGAGGGCTGCAGGTCCCTATACTGATTTTTCCATAGGCTCCGGATGTTTAGTTATGCCTCTAGTTCCAGTGTTACATATCACAGTCCCAAGTATCAGAATGTCCACCCCACCAATGTCTCTTGAATCTTCCCATAAGCCTGTAGAACCAATATGTACCTGATGTGCAGAACACATGCAATGCCAGTCTTAGAAATATGCTCTCTTTCTGCTTCGTTCTGTTAATCACCTTTGCAGCCCACATCACTGGCAAAAACATCTCAGTGATTGGCCAGGGAAGAAAGAAAATTTTGAACTCACATCATTGCAACTTCTCAGTCAATCTGCAGGAGAACAGTCCCCAGTAACAGACAGAAGCAAACAATCCCTTGGGCTTAGGAGAAACTTAACAAACCCAGATAACACAAAAGCCCAAGCTGGCTACAGTCTAGCCACAAAGGCGCAGTATGGACATTCCAGCTTAGCATATTCCCTACACATAGATAGATAGATAGATAGATAGATAGATAGATAGATAGATAGATAGATAGATAGATAGATAGATAGATAGATAGATAGATAGTATTTTACCACCATTGGTTCCGACAAGTGTTTTCACACATGTGTCCTATAAGCACATTGTTTTTAAAAAATGACTGAAAATAATAATTAGACATCAGACCAGTGAGGTGCAGTGGAGTCCTTGCTAGGTGAGGCATTTCCCCCTGCCTGACCCAGCTCGGCACCGCCCCGCCCCAGCCCGCTTTGTTATCTTTTTTTTTATTTGACAGCTTGGACCAATGGTGCTTTGCCATTGGTCCAAACTGTTCACATTGCTCAAGCCTCTAACAGCAAGTAGAGGCTGTCACAGCTCTGGCTTCACTAGGTTAGGTTACACAAAACAGCGGGAAAGCCTAACATAGCTGTCAAAAGCCGGATGAAGCGCCGCCTGTAATTACCAGGCAGCGTTCTGTCCATGACAGGTTACACAGCGGGGAGGCTTTCCCTGCTGTGTAACTTGTTAGAAGCCGATCTGAATGGAGAAAAAGCTGTTAGCTTTAGACTTGATGCTGACAGCTTTTTTCCCATAATACTAGGAGAGGCTCTGCTTCACCTGCCTCCCCTGACTGCACGTCCCTGCATCAGACTGCCACAGCATCAATAGTCTCGATTTTCATTTCACTGGCTTGGTGTCAACTTTCATAATCCACCAACAATGTTGGGCAACTTGCCACATAATTATTCAATATCATGGAACATTTCCCTTGAATAATTTGTAACACGAATTAGAGGCAGCAATATAAATTGCATTATTTATGAATGATTGCATATTCTGGAAAGCATTTGTTTTTCTTTGGTGATTACCAGTACATCACACTAAATGGAAATTTTCTTCAGTTCCTATAGAGAACAGTCTGGTTTTATTTACTGAGCTTCTGATCTCATGCAGGTTTATTGACTCTGTCTCTAGCAATACTTTATCATCACTGAATGCATAATGCCTGCGCTTTAGACATTTTTTTATATTGTATTGCCTGTGGCAGGTGATATTGTTCACTACATGAGCCATTCTAAAGAAGAACTCCAGTCTAAACAAACATGTTTACAGTTTCTAATGGCACAGCTTTTTAGATCTCTAAATATGACCGAATAAAACCTGTTAATCTACTGAAAAATATCTTCATTCAGAAGCTAATCTCCAAAATCAGACAGCCAAAATGATTTGTTAAAAAAATACTCCACACTATCTACTATAAAACTCCTCTATACAACAAATAGGGTAGAATATATATATATATACTGTATATAGATAGATAGATAGATAGATAGATAGATAGATAGATACACACTGAGTGGCCTGATTATTATGACAGCCTGACATTTGTAGGCAAATTAGCTATAATTAGCTATTCGCGCTGAAGTTGCTAGAGGGCCAGACCATTATAAATAGGGAAGCAGGTTGTTTACCACGACAGTAGAAGTGATTTTGTTTCTGAAGATATGGGTAAACAACGCGATTTAACAGCCTTTGAACGTGGGATGATTGTTGGCGCTCAAGCCATGGAGCGAGTATCAGCAAAACAGCAGAATTCGTTAAATGTTCAAGAGCAGCTGTTGTTAAAGTGTTTAAAGACTGGACTGTCCGCCGAAAATCTGGGTCTGAACGTGCGAATTGTGGCCGTCAGCGACTAGTCATCTCGTGGCCCAACGAAGTACTGATGGGGTGGTCATAATAATCTGGCCACTCAGTGTATAAAATAAACTGTTTATTAAGACCTCTTAAATAGCCAATAAAAGAAACACACATGTCCCAAATGTTCTATGCACTATGAATATCGCTTTTAATGGTAAAATGAGCTTTGCTTCCCAGCATCGGCTCGAAATCTCTTTCACCAACGGGACACCTTGTTCCTCCCTGATGACTGATATATGCCACTGCTGTGACACTCTCCAACTGAATCCTGATCGGATGGCCCTGCAACCACATGACCCTTGTGAGCAGACCAATGCTGAGAAAACTACCTCACTCTAAAAGGGCAGGATGAGATAGTAAAGAATGCACACATGACACAGCAGTTAGTGATCCATTGCATTGACCCCCCCCCCAAGGAAAAACAAAAGCGGGGGAAAAAATAATAGAGTGCCATGCTCATATAGGCTAAGACTCAGACTAGGTTCACACCTAGGCGATTTATATATCGCACAAAACAGAGATTTGCATTCAAGTCTATGGAAGCTGTTCACACCTTTGTGATTTTTTCACGCAGTAGAAATCGCGCAAAAAGGTAAAGGCGCTATTTCTGGGCGGTTGTCGCGGGGGTTGGGTATTGAAAACCGTGCGGTTTGGTATAGGAGAGTGCCATGTGCAGAACTCAATGTTCAAATGCCATTGTTCATTTCCTCTGGAAGGCACAGTATAACCCAATTGTCTCTGATCATCAAGATTTTTATCTGATGCTGTGTTCCTTAATGAACGATAAAAAAAAAAAAAAATATTTCCTGACATCTTGCTATAGGTCAGCATAATATACATATTCAATGTTTTTTTTATCTCTTTTAGCCCCTGTTGGATTTGGAAATTAAAACATTTGTTCTGGCTGTGTTGCTCTTCAGTTTTGGATGTGAATGCAGCATTGGCTGTTGTTGTTTAATTACTTTCTTAACAACCTCTGCTCAGTACCCTGGTAAAGTTGGATATTCCATTCTGCCTTCAGCCTCAGTTCACCTTACTGAGCAAATCGATAGTCTGAATTGTAAAATCCTGCTTTATTTGTTTTGTGACATGACCAGTGAGATTAAATTAACCTGTACACTGAAATATCCTCTCTCACTCCCTCTCAAGGGTACAGCAACCGCAATGAGTTTAGCTTAATGCAAGATATTTTTGTACATTTTATTTACTTATTTGTGGACAGAACAGGTAGGCAATTTCAAGGGATTTCAATGGACTTCAGTGAATCAGAAGATTAACACCCGCAAAAACATATTTTTTTGGATAGAGTATAAAGAATTAGAATCTCCAGCAGGTTTTCATTGGTGTCTGTTGTCTTCATTTGAGAGATATGTCCTCTCTTTCCACAATGCTCCCCAGGTGGGAAGGTATGGCAGTTTGGTATATATTTTCTCTCTTTATTATTATGGCCAGGGCTAAGAAAATACAGTATATATACCAACAGTTTGTGTTAGGTAGGAATTAAATATTTAATATTAATAATATATGGTGTAGTACTGTAATATGTACTGTACTACTGTTAATAATATGTGGTGTAGTACTTAAAACCCCATTGACACATTGATGTGCTATTGTTGTTTTGGGGAGAATGAGTCACGGCTTATTCATATGTAAATATCACAGTTGAGACTATTTTCAGTGGGGGGCATCTGGGTTTCTGCTGACATGAAACCCGAACACAGCATTCAAAACCCGGACTCTCCGGGTGAATCCTGGACAGGTGGCAACCCTAGCCTGGGGCCTAAATTGGTGAATCACATAGACATCCTCTCAGGGTGAAGACCCCAGAGCAAAGATAATGTGTCAGGAAGTGCCTCACATATTTAATAGCTCTCCAAGCATGCACAGCAGGCTCCCCAGACCTACTAATTGGCCAAGCATTAATGTGGTGTGTTATCACTAGCACACCCTACTAGTGGACACCCAACACAGCATGTGACTGAGAATAATCAGTGCACACTTAGAGAACACTAGCCAGCACAGGTAAGTTGACTGTGCCTACACTAACAGATCACAAAAATATAAGAGGAGAATTTGGAAAAATTCTAGATCCCCACATTAGTCTCTATCCAAGTTGCATTTAGAGCTATAGTCTAGTTTCCACACTTAAAGCATTGTATTATTCTCAGCTATGTTTTAAGCAAGCCATAAATATTTGTAATCGGGGCCCTGTCCTTTCCCCCACCCCTGCCAGGTTCCAACCACTCTCCGCTAACTATGCTTTGTAAGAGAATAATTTCCCTTTCCTGGGAATTTGTTAAACAATGGGGCAACTAAACGGTACTTCCTGTCAAAACTTTCGTTTGTACTTCAGGGTGCAGCTAGAGCCACATTTAGACATCATGCTGCGCTAGATACACCTGAATCATGATGCCCTTTTGTATATGCTCTGTCCTGTGCAATGTGGTTATTCTACTACAAACTAATGCTAGAATGTGCTATTGGGGGCATCACTAGGTTTTCTTTATACGCAAAGCTACTTTTAAATGGGAAGCCCACCAAACAAGAGAAAGGAGTTATAGTTTCATGTTTCCTGAATCATGAAGAGCCTTCTGACTGCTGTTAACATCCCCTGAACCCCTTCCCCAACAGTTCTCTTGCTTAAATCTAGCCACACATATCACCCTTATTGCCCTCACTTTCCCTATTCATAGCAATGGCAAAGATAAAATGACACAAAATCTACTTTAAGGAGATGCTATACAGGTGAAACTCAAATAATTAGAATATCGTGCAAAAGTAATTGCAGTAAGTGCTGCAAAAGGGGCCCAAACCAAGTACTGAGTACATATGCATGCTTGTACTTTTCAGAGGTCCGATATTGTTCTATGTACAATCCTTGTTTTATTGATTGCATGTAATAATCTACTTTTTTGAGGTTGTGGATTTGGGGTTCTTGGGGTTTTCATGAGCTGTAAGCCATAATCATCACAATTATGACAAATCACGGCTTGAATTATCTTGCTTTGCATGTAATGAGTATATCTCATATATTAGTTTCACCTTTTAAGTTGCATTAGTGAAATAAATGAACTTTGCACGATATTCTAATTATTCGAGTTTCACCTGTATATAGTAGGTATTATTCACCCAGGTAAATATAGGCAAGCAGCCTATTCCAGTTAAACCAACTAATAAATAGGTCTATGTATACCTAAGGGATAAGGTTGCCAGACCATATAAATAAATCAATATGCAAAGAAAATATACACAAAAAATGTTGTTTTGAATGCTTTATATATAGAAAAAATGCATAAAGTTTAGAGTTTAGGTGATACCTTTTATTGGCTTACTTGAAGACGAACTCTAGGAATTTTTTTTATTAACCCTTGCAGTGGGGCTACCCTCGCATTGCAAGGGTTAAGTGCTCATTTGTGCCTAGATGCTAAAATAACAAAGATATACTCACCCAAATCTAAAAGCTGGCTGGCTGTCACAGCACCCCCTCCAGTCTATCTCCCCCTCCTGGCAGCATTGAAATCTTCCTCAGCTTCCTCATGGACAGCTTGGACCAATGGTGCTTTGCTGTTGGTCCAAGAGCTCACGCCTCTAACACAGAGTAGAGGCTGTGACAGTTCTCTGCTCATTAAGTCAGGATACACAAGCAGTGGGGAAGCTCGCTGCTGTGTGACCTATCTACCTGTCAAAAGCCGGATGCAGCGCTGCCTGTATTTACAGGCAGCGCTCCGTCCATGACAGGTTACACAGTGGGGAGGATTTCCCTGCTGTTTAACCTGTAACAATCTGAATGGAGAAAAAGCTGTCAGCTTCAGACAGCTTTTTCCTGCATAATACTAGGTGAGGCTGTGCCTCACCTGCCTCCCCTGACTGCACGTCCCTGGAAAAGATTGAGGCCACCATACTAGGTAGGATCTCTAAAAACACCAACATTTGCCAACCCTAGATATGTAAATACCGACCTCCTGGTTTTGACCAAACTCTTACGGAACTGTGACTGAGCTTTCTTTGCTAATTAGAACATTTGGCGTATCTTCTACAGCTTGCATAAGGGTGGACAAGCCCATGGTAAATGACCATATAATGGAGATACTCCTGTAACTTCACAAAATCAGAATTTCATTCATATAAATTATGCATGACAGACATTGTTCCTTGCAAATGTTGAATTGTTCTTTTGGGCACGCCATTGCATCTATACATGTTAAAGGAAAAGTTCAAGTACACTCCATAGTTACACCTCCAAAATTCAAGGTATGTATACACCAAGCAACTAGTGAACTGTATATACAAAATTCCAGTATCACAGCATCCAGTTTATAGCATGTGAATACCGAAGTTCATAACAAATATGCTCAAACATGGTACAATTTCACCAGTCCAGTGCAATGAACGCATCAACAAAAGAAGCCTAATCCAAGATCCAGCATAAAGATTCCCAAAGTGAGTGTGTAGAATATTACTGTGTAAACTCGGCATTCATCGTGGAAGTACAATAGTGGGAGGAGGGAGGTTCACGTGGAGCAGCACCACATATAACTAACGCATTTTGGCATAGGTTCACCAGAGGGGTATGACTGCATTCGCTAATTACGTATCACTCTCATATTCCTTTATAAGTGATGTATTCCATACACAAACAGAGTTTAATTTGTTTTTGACCACCAGAGTGGAACAAAGTCTCCTTTGGTTGGCTAATAAATCTTATTTACATAAGGACCAAATAGGTAAACTAATGGCTTCAAAACTGACCCAGAGATTTTGCAATTCTGCAATCCCTAAAGTTAAATGTAGAAGTGGCTTGTATACTCAGAACCCGAAAAAAGTACTCCAGGAGTTCCACACTCTCTTCGCTACAGTATATGAAATCCATTCACAGACTGAGAAGGGACAGGTAGCGAAATTCTTTGAGGACCTACCCAAGCCACTTTTATCGTTAGATCATAAGCAAATCTTAGAGGCTCCAATCTCCCTCTCAGAAATTAAATTGGCTATTAAAACAGCGAAAGCTGGCTTAGCTTTCGCTGTTGGCCTTCCCGCTTCTTATTATAAAAAATATGTAGAGCTTTTGGCCCCCCATATTAAAGCCTTCTATAACTCTTTATACTCAGGAGCCTTCCTTGACCCAGACCTAAATAGAGCTTTCATTAGTGTTATCCCGAAGCCCAACAAAGACCCAGGGGAAGTCTCTAATTACAGAACAATCTCATTGATTAACAATGATATAAAATTATTATCCAAAATGTATGCCAATCGATTAAATTCTTTTTTAGGTAATTATATACATCAGGACCAAGTAGGTTTCGTTAGTGGAAGGCAAAGGCCCTGATCAAGTTAGGAGAGCTATTGGTCTTTTTTCATTGCTTAATTCCTCTTGGGATGGTGGTACTTCGCAAAAAGGTTATCAATAGATCTACAAAAAGCATTTGACTCGGTTTCTTGGGACTACCTGCTACCACTACTAAAGATTTGGGGGTTTGGCCCCTACTTTTTGCGTATGCTTCAAGCACTTTATTCTTCACCATCAGCACAGATCCGCTTACAAAGCTATATATCAGATCCCATCCTAAAACGCAGAGGAACCAGACAGGGCTGTCCCCTCTCACCATTGCTATTCGCTATTGCGATAGAACCCCTTGCTATCCTATTACGAAATAGCGAAGACGTAAAAGGGGTTCAATGTCAATCAGGAGATCATAAATGTGCCCTGTTCGCAGATGATCTGTTGCTTTTTGTGACCTCCCCTCTAACTTCACTACCTAATATTATGAAGCTCTTGGAGAGATTCGCACGGATATCAGGACTCCGAGTCAATGCTACTAAGTCGGTGGCACTTAATATCAATTTCTCTCCTGAATTGGCTCAAAAGCTCCTTCTCGTTTTAATGGCGTGAAGATTGTCTTCAGTACCTTGGGGTTAAACTAACACCTATTTATACCAGTTTATATTCCACAAACTATCCTCTAATAAACGTCTTAGGGATGATATGACTAGATGGTCCTCTTACAATCTATCTAGGCTGGGCCGTATCCACTCAGTTAAAATGACTTTGTTTCCCAAAATTTTGTATTACTTCAGGATTCTACCGATTCCCATCCAAAGAGATGAACTGCTCGGATTTCAAACGTCTATGGTAAAATTTATATGGGGTAACAAACGTTCTAGAATCTCTCAAGTGACCCTCTTTAAATCCAGACAACAAGGGGGGCTTGGGGTCCTCAACTTGCTTTATTATTATCGGGCGGCACAGTTGTCACAACTTTCCTCTATATATCTTTCGGCAGCCACTCCTGATTGGGCCAGGATAGAAACTAGCTCGTTTAGGGGTCCCTCTATCTATCTAATAAAATGGATGACTGATAAACAAAGGCCAACAATTATGGCCCCTACGCTGTCACACTCCATGGCCTTATGGGATCGGCTGCACGGTAAGACGATGGTATCTAGTACCAGCCAGGTTGGCCTCTATGTTCCCGGGGACTGGTCCTCTCTGCTACAGAGGATGTAACCAACCAGGCACTATGCTCCACATTTGGTGGCATTGGCCAAAATTGCACCCTTTTTGGAACACATTTTTTGCCCTGCTTTTTCGGATCCTTCCGATCCATGTTCCGAGAGATCCACAGTACCTAAATAAACTGATTCCTGGCATTTCAAAAGCACAGGGCAAACTTATATCTTTTTTTCTTTTAGCGGCTAAGATTTCAATCACTCGGGCCTGGAAATCTGAAGTGGTTCCATTTCATATGGTACTATCCAAAATAAATTGGATTATGGCCCATGAGAAATTACTTGGCATTTTACAAGATAGATATGCTCATTTTAAAACGGTATGAGCACCTTGGTTGAGTTACTTGGGAATCTCGAGTCAACCTTGAGCGGCATTAGTATCCCCACATCAAAACATGGTTTTAGATGGTCGGAGCTCAGGAGTCTGCAAATTTGTTCTTGTTTCTTTTTCCTTATTTACCGTTTTTTTGGGGGGGGGTTTGTGTTCTTTTTTCTTTCTTTCCTCTTTTTTCATTTTCGTCCTGGCGAAGGACGCAAACTTATTTACCAGGGAAAAGGTCATGTGCTGTCAGAATGTTCCAGTGCCGATTCCCTAATTGGAAGAGGCACCAAATAGCATAATACATCCTAGATGTAAAGTTGATCTTTATTAGTATACAATGTTACGCTATTTTCATAGTTAAAAGGTCTGCCTTTAATAACACAGGGAAGGTGTAACAAAGTAATTGAGGTTTATTGGCTGGAGTGTTGTGTTGTACATGCTTTTTGATGTAACAAATTATGTTTGTATATGAAAAATGAATTCAATAAAAACATTGAAAGACATAAGTGATGTATTCCAGCTTGAAACACAAATTTCAACGAACTATTCCAACATTACAATAACTACAAAAGGTGTGCAAGACCACAGGCTGGGCAGATACCAACTTGGCAGAAATTATATATACAAATTATAAAAAAAAAACCTGTATGTTGCAAAAATAAACAAAAAACAAAACTATATCCTGCAAAGAACCAAAAATCCAAATTTTAAAAATTAAATTATTAAAATGTTCTTATTTTTTCCTATAACACCTTATTCAGTTTAAACTGTAGCTGTGAACCAGGTCTGCTCATTGCTTCACTGCTACATTGTAACTGGCACATTGATGCTGACGTTCAGTCAATGAACTGCAGATGGCACTGTGTCACTGCATAATGTTACACTAAATTATGGAACACTTTACATTTTATGCTTTGTGAGCTTTTAAAATTGGGCTAAAATGTATGTGCAGTTAACAGCTGGTAGATTATAAATTTCAAAAGGATATAAACATAAAATAACCTGGTTCTAAAAAGATTTACCAAACTAATGTTCCCTCCACCTTGGGGAAGACATATGTGTTGAAGGGGGTGCTACATTAAGAACCATTTCCTTGAGAAGTATGATACATAAAGGTATATAACCATTCTTTAGACCAGAAATGTTACTCCTGTGTAACACATACTAAACCTATAGCAATATGTAATTCAGTGAGACCACTGGCTGAAGGATACTGCCCCCTGGAATGTAATATATTAATGATAATGTACCAGTCATAAAATCTGGCTTGATACACATGATAATATACCCGTTATAAAACCCTATAGAGAATAATATGTCAGCAATAATGATCCAATACGTTGTCTCAGGATGATAAAATTGCCGTTACATA
The DNA here is from genome assembly GCF_000935625.1 of Nanorana parkeri. NCBI lineage: Eukaryota > Metazoa > Chordata > Amphibia > Anura > Dicroglossidae > Nanorana > Nanorana parkeri. Next base: position 838,687 of record NW_017306511.1, read on the forward strand.
AGGACGTTTCTTCGGTGCGGAAATAATAGAAGACATGAGCAGTAACTTTCAGGCTGGCAGACAAATAATGAGGTATAACATTTTCCGTTGTACCTTTATTTGAATGTATATGACAAGGAAATATGAAAATGTAAAATAAAGCATTTGTACTTACTTAAGTGTCATAACCTACCTTCCCACTGGCTCTAATTGTAACCCTGGCATTCATCTTGTGCAGCTGGCAGAACTAGTCATTAGATACATATGGCTTGTTTCCTTTTTTTTTTTAAATGACTTAGAATCCAAGCCTGTAAAATATAGGCCAACCTTGGTTTGGTTCTAGGTATATCCTTCAGCCTTAGTGGTTTCTAGGGAGAGAGGCTACATAGCATGCAACCTGATACTAAAGGCTACAGTCTCTCCCATAAACCCAGTAAAAACCAGTGAGCTAGAACATGGTTTGCAGCGGGCATCTGCTCCAACCAGGCCCCTCTCTTGAGGGTTCAATAGAGAAAATGTACTGTATTTTCATATCTTGAGTCCTTATTGTAACATTTAGTTAAAAGTAATTTTGGATGCAACTCATATTAGCTTATTTTATGCCTATTCAATTGCAAACCATGAAGGTTAGGAAGGAAGAATAGAAAGGGTAGTTTTGTGCACCAAGGTTTAGAATGCTTTAAGCTAAACCTCTGAGTTAGTAGCAGAGTTGTCAGGGCCTAGGGAAGGTAGGGTTGTTCGCATGAGATTAAAGGTTAGGTCATTGACAAGGGTCAGCCAGTTGGCACACTCATTCTATACTCAGTATATATATATATATATAACGTGGCCAGATTATTATGACCACCCTGTCAGTACTTCGTTAGGCCACGAGATGACTCCACGAGATGACTTCGTTGGGCCGCCTCGTGACTCCACGAGATGTTGAAAGGTGATGCGAGGAATCTGACACTGCACTGTTGCCCTTCTGTTGTCTTGTACTAGTCTTGCCACTCTCCGTTCTGCCCTAACATTGACTAGTCGCTGACGGCCACAATTCGCACGTTCAGACCCAGATTTTTGGCTGACAGTCCAGTCTTTAAACACTTTAACAACAGCTGCTCTTCTTCTGCTGAATTCTGCTGTTTTGCTGATACTCGCTCAATGGCTCCGAGCGCCAACAATCATCCCACGTTCAAAGGCTGTTAAATTGCATTGTTTACCCATATCTTAAAAAAAAATAACTTCTAATGTCGTGGTAAACAACCTGCTTCCCTATTTATAATGGTCTGGCCCTCTAGCAACTTCAGAGCGAAATTATAGCTAATTATAGCTAGTTTGCCTACAAACGTCAGGTGGTCATAATAATCTGGCTACTCAGTGTATATGTATATGTATTGTGATGTTCGGGAATATTAGCACATATGGTGAGCGCTTAAGAATGCAGTCTACTCACAATATCTTCGGGTTTAAGGGCTTAGTAGCCCACTTTAATTCAACACAAAGTTCATATATCCATCTTGGATACCCACGCAGGGGTTGTTCAGCATAACATTCATGAAAGGCTTTAAAGCAACACAAGAATAGCCTCCTGGCTTCCACTTTAAACATTGTCACTTCTGACCCACTGGTCCTCTTTGAAGTGCTGTCCCACACTTGCACTGGTGGCCCCTCAGGCTCACGGCTCTCCTAGCCTCACTAGTTCTCTCCCAGCCTCCCTGGCTGTCTAAAGGTGCCACACACCTTACAATTTATCTGCAGATTTTCTGTGGTCAGATGGAAAAAGTGCAACAGATTGGCCCAGGTGGATATTACTCTATCCACACAGTTAAGTGTAGATGGAGGAATCTGTTGCACCTTTTCCATCTGACCACAGAAAATCTGCAGATAAATTGTAAGGTGTGTGGTCAGCTTTAGTGTGCCTCCAGCACACTCACCACCTGACCAGGGCCTGTGCTAGGATTCTTGCCTACACAGGCAAGGTGCATTTTTGCTCTCCCGCACCGAAGGTAAGTGAAAAAAAAAACATAGCGCAAACATCGGGGCATTTTGACAAGTACAAGTAATTGTCAAAATGCCCTGTTTTTTCCGCCCTCACCCTGCAGCGCCCTCAGGTGGCCCCTGACTTGCCTTGCGGTAGCGCCGGGCCTGCACCTGACTCCTCTCTGACTTCTGCGGGCGTTCTCCTGACACCTGAACACGGTCTGTTCCTCTTTCCCAGCAGGAGCTAATTACCCTAGCCAGCATCCTTTTCTTAATGGCTGTGCACACCTGTGCAACTATCGAGTGCTGGCCACTGCTGAAGCCTGGACCCAAGACTAGGGATCTCATCTTTTCCCCAGAATCCCCTTGAAACCTCCCAGTTCCAGGATCCCAAGCAGAATCCAGACAATCCCTTGCTTCCTGACACGTCTCAGCCCATCTAGCTGAGAGTCCCAGGTGATCACATCCAATTCTACAGTGGGATTGCCACACAATACCACAGTATATAATTCACTAATAATGCTTAATTGCTTTCACATTACTTACTAAGATGTCAAACAATTTTGTCTCACTGACCTAACTTTATTGCAGGCTTTATGTTAAAAGGTTTTAAGCTAATTCTAATACTAATGAAAATACTTACAATTAATGCTGCTGCTTGATGTTTAAAAGTTTTAGTTTCCTGCAGAATCAGCTGGCCTCCTGAGCACTGGCCCTGATTTCTTGTTTTAGGGTGGCTCCTTTCTCCTGCAGGGTCCTATGGAGCCACCCTTGTGTGTGATAGTAAGCTGTGTGTGTCTCCACAAACACACAGGCACAGAAAAAGCAAGTCACTGCCCTGCTCCCTTCTCTCCCTTCCTCTATCCTCCCTTCTCCAAGCCAGTAGATGGACATCTGCTGCAGACTGTTCTCCTGCGTGATCTTGTACTGGACAGGAAATTCAGGAAAGCTGAGCTGAGAGAGTTGGAGCTGTTTGGAAACATGATGACGGTAAGCACTTGTCCAAAAATGTAAAGAAGTTGTTTTCTGGGCAATGTATATTTGTTTGCTTGATATTTTTGTTTGAAAACAAAGTTTGAGTGTTTAATAGTACATTAAGCATCCTTAGGGATTACTCGGCCACAGATAGTACCCCCAATTTTTTGTATTAAGATCGACTTTTCAAATGACAAGCTACATGGGATCTACCAATGAACCAATCTACCAATGAAAAAAAACCTCCCTCGCTCTCGCTCCCCTGGCTGTCTCTCCTTGCTCTCACTCTCTCTCTCCTGTCTGTCTCTCCCCGCTCTCTCTCCTGGCTCACCTTGCTGTATTTTGCAAACAGTGTAGTGCAACAGGCTGTGTAAACTAATATTCTTTGATGTAATACATAGCACTTCAACCACCAGTATACACCAGAAAGGTGTCAGGGAGCTTGGCTCAGCAGACTCAGGCTAATAGGTAATCATGTGTGCACAGCTAAATAAATATACCAAAATAAAATAAAGGGGCCGCCATTCACACCCTTTGTGATCTACCAGCATCAGCTTTTAGAGCTACTGGTAGATCACGATCTACCTAATGGGCACCCTTGTCCTACAGGATTTCCTCTTCTTAAACAAAACTTTGGTGACTTACAAGCAAACACTTGGGGGGACTTATTAAAAGATGAACAAGGGTAAACAAAAACACAATCAGAGTTGTTCCCCTATTGACCAGTCAGGTTTTATCTTCTATTACGTAGGCAAATACATAGGAAATACATTTCCGGGGGGTTATGGACAACAACTACATGTTTGTTCCCATTTTATTTTGTCCAGTTTTTTAAATATTCAGCGTAATATCTTACAATGAGTACAGGATCATTTTATGAGGCTTTGAGGGCAACATTGAAAATACACAAATCCTTTAAATAACATGCTTGGGGGATGCCTTCAAGCTGTATTTGGTGTTACAGATGAGTAGAATTTTTACAAACAGTCTCAGCAGCAGAATATATTGGCAGTGTATATTTGGTTGTAGAATGGATTTCTCTCTTTTTCCATTAGCATGGCTTACATACAACAGCTGTACCACAATCTGATTCATTTCATTTTTTAAAAAAAGCTTTTTTTCCCCCAGGTAGCTTTAGCAACTACACATCCTCTTTTTGTCAAACAGTAGTAAGCCCACTTTTGCTGACAGATAGAAATTGGCTGCTGTAGCTTCCTTTGTGTTTTAACTAATGCAAACTGCCCTGCTGCTGGCCAATTTCTCTCAAGTTCTCATTAAAAATTAAGAGACCACAGATGATACCGCAGTGTAAAATGGAATTGGCTGAAATGTACTAGGGAAAAAGAGTGCAGTCGGGTGTTTTACTACAACAAATAAGGAAAAGCAGATGACACAGCAGTGTAAAACTGAATTGTCTGAAATGTACTACAGAAAAAGAGTACAGCCAGGTGTTTTACTACAAGGATTAAGAGAAAGCAGATGGCAGAGCCGTGTTAAATTGGCCGACAGCAGGGCAGCTTTTATCAGGGATAAAAGGTCTTACTGGAGTATGCCTACATTTTATTTTATCTATGGTGATAGTGGAGGGTGATGAAAGTGAGTGAAATAATGTGAGGTGGTTTAGGTGCACACTTTTCTAGCACTTAGATTTTTTTTTTTTAAATGATACAACGAAATGCGGTAAATAAAAGGCAACTTCAAGGATAGATGGTCAGTAACATTTATCCTTAATTAAAAAAATGGCCCTATTAACATAAAATAAAAAAACAGTTTACCCAAAATAAAGGCCATATCAAAGGAGACAGCAGCTAAAAGTGACCACTAACCTAGAAATGAATAAGACAAAAAGTCCTGAATAATAAGAACAAAAAAACTAAACCTAAATAACCTTATCTTTCTTTTTGCAGTGTGTCAGCTTTCCCTATCCTTTCTCTACAGCAGCTTCCAATACAGTGACTCTATGGCAGCTCTGTACCCTCAGCTTAAGCAATGCCTTAAAAGGCATTGCAGAGCATTATCATTTTTTTTTACATTTCCCAGGAGAATCTGCACATAAATTTGCTGGGACTGTATACCTCAAACCTGCAGGATTAGCCCCAAAGTCATGGAAGCTGTGAACCTGGACCTCATCCCTAGTAATGCCCCTGTAAGTATAGCTTAAAACACGAGCTATCAGTGGAAGTGAACTTGAAAATTATAGAGGGCCTTATTTGCATCCCCAATACTTCCAGAGGTCCATACAATAGTAGATAGCGTTGGGCAGCCAATTCATAGGCTATAATACACTTCAATGCCTGAAAAGTTCAATCCTGCTATATTTTTTACCATAACACACACTGAAGAGAAAGTGGGAAAAAATGAATCTCCATCTGTGGTGTCAGTAACCTTTATCATTGGTGTTAGTGGACTCGATATACATATGGGACACGTTTTATATGAAAGATAATCAGTAAACCTCTTGTCATACTTGTCATCGGGGCACTAGAGCTAGAAATCAAAGCCAGGTCCTGAAAAATCAATTGCAGCAACATAGTTTAGTCAAGAACATAACAGCAGCCTGTTGACTAGACAATGAATGGGGCAGCAGCAAGCTGATCATCACTCTGCTCACTCTGCTCACACCTCATGTCAACATGTTCAAGTAAGCACGTACGTATGCAGCATATCTGATTGGTTCCTAGTACTGTCCCTCCATCTACTAGCGCTGTATAGAGGACATTACAGGAGACTGATACCAAGACAGATTCAGATACTTACACTAGTTACATTTAAACTGAATTTAAAATGACCCATTCCTTGTCCAATGCAGGGCAAATTATGAGGGTGACATAATCCTCCCCCCTCCCACTTCCTAGCATCATGCACTTGTTTTCTCATTTTCCCGATGCTACGCCTGTCCAATAATACAGATAATACCCTAAGCATTTGTATTCTTACATATCATTTTGACAATTTGGTAGTATAAGCCAGTAAGGCTGCACTATTTTAACAAATCAAGAGTGCTGAATCAAATGATTACAGATTCCCAGTAGTAACTGGTTGAATATTGAAATATCATTATGGATTGACTATAATATTTAACAGGCATTTTTCCTCAATAATTTCCCTTTTCATGTTTGGTTGCATTGTTGCTCCTTTACAAGGGGAAGCTGAATGACCAAACATGTTAAATAGTTATAAGGCAGAACTTGGAAGCATATTTTTGATGCTTCACAGTTTAAAACCCCTTTGATGTCTTGTATATCTAGAACTGCAGGCAGAGCATTCTAAAGACTGTTTTTGGTTTGTTCCATAGAGCGCAGCACATGGACCAAAAGCCTTTTTCACTATCCACTGTGTTCTTTAATGGTATTTTAGAACTATATTTATGGAAGAAATAATTTCTGTGCATAAAGAAATGCTCAGCCGGTCTCAAAACACAGCACCATCCATGAAAATTATTACAGCACAACCGCATTTTTAAAATAACAAAAAAGGAACATCAAGAGAAGCAGCGAATATGCCAGCAAAGCCAGTGAATAAACATCCAGTCCCCAGTATTAATCTGCGCACTGTGTCCATGCTCTACTTGCTTGTCAATTCTAATCAGACATCCAGATTCTATGGTGCTATTCTTATCAGTTTTGTTCAGCGTTCCACTTATCACCTTCCTTCCATTGTGTTAATATTTATGGAAGCCGCTCTTCTTGAGAAAGCAATAATGCCAACAATTAAGCCGTATTTGACTCCTAAATACATTTGACTCTCAAATGCGGTGTGCAACGTTTACAGCTTTAAAAAGCCTGGAGATTTAAAGACAGAGGAGTTTTTTTCATTTTTTTTTTTTTTTTTTTTAATAAACAATTAATTTGAAACACTTAAAATGATGATAATCCCATGGGTCAAAAGAGACAATCTAAGCTAATTAAAACCATTAATAAAATAATCACATCTTCTTAGGCAGTGCATGATTGACAAGTGTTTAGGGAACAAATGAAGCAGAGGCTTTGACTGGCGGCAAAACAATTTGGAAGAACAACATTTAAATAGTCTATTACAAGTCAATACTTGACTAGTTGTAGATTGCAGCATGGATTGAGTGCTATGTGCCCACTTTCTATTGTGCAATATAACATTTTATGTGTAATGTCCTTTGACTTTTATACTCAGCATACTTTTTGGGATATTGCCATACAAATCCAGGTTGAATTTTTCAACAGAAACCTCCTATTTTGGGGTGGCCATAAGTATATAGTAATTATGGGGGTTCTTTGTATATTAAGAAATGTTTTATATTTACATTGAAGGATAAGTTGTTTTATATGAGCTGTGCAGTTTCTTGGGGGATATTTGTCCTTTAAAAGAAAATTTAACTATATTCTTCTCTCTCTCTTACTCTTACTTACTCTTTATATATTCACTCTTTCCTTTTTTTCTCCCGTAATTTACTACCTTTCTGCTCATATGCTTATAGTGGTCTTTTATCCTCCTTTTCAAGATCCCCTTTTATTTTTACCCCCTACTTTGTGAGAATTGCCCCCCATTTTTGGCGGGAAATACCTCCCCCAGGTAAGAATAAAGTCAGCTGTAATATACCTGCATGCGCAGGATACATGGCATTTTGGCATCTAGCGGGATCACTTGGTTTACACTGTGCCATAGTAAAGGCAATGTAAGCACCACCAATCCTGTAATGTTTACATTGCAATATTATGGCAATGTGTAAATTAAATTAATCACAGCTGGAGTGCTGGATGTGCTGCCAATACCACGCATGTAAACCCAACTCTTTAGCTTCAATCATTTTGTTTACAGATTCCCAAAGTAACAGCAATGTGTAAACCTAATGAGTGACGGGTGTGATCGGGATTGGCACGGTTGAATTACACAAGGAGATGAGGGGCTCAGAAAGTTAACTGGAATGCCAGATAATGAAAAATTGAATGGAAACGTAAGTATTTTTCAACTAACAGCAAAACACTAGAACCGCCTTCTCCTGTGTATTACCAATTATTGAATGTGAATAAAAAAGATAAAAACACTCACAAAAGGAGAATAAGAGCATCATCTTCATCTGTGACAACCAATCGCTCACTGCACAAGGCTGCTAGAGGGAGAGTTGTATCTAGCATTAACAGATGGATTCCTCCACCCTCACAGCCTTCACCGGCTAACGTGTTTCTGGGGCCACACCCCCTTCCTCAGAGACTGATGAATAGCTAAACTTGATCTGAATTACTAAGCGGAAGAATATTGTTCACCTTAAAATAAAGTTGTTAGTCCCTCTTCCTGTTAATTTATTTATTCCTTAATTTTGACTAGATATAATTTGCTTTAATATCCTATCATTTCATTTTGAATTAAAATTATTTTTAAACGCTTGTTTTTTTTTAAAATGGTCATTTACAATATGAAGATACTTTGGATTAATTGCCCCCTTTAGTTGAAGGTTGCTTATATAGGGGGCGGTTGTTTTGAAGCGGCTAACTTTTGGCTTGATGAAAGAAAAAAAAAAAAAAAACTTTAAATTCATATCCACAATAGTAAAATGCATCATGTGTTCCAGATGTTTAGTTTAGTTGTTGTTTGAAGTTGATAACCTGCTGAAATTATCATGAGCAATAATAGGTTGAAAACAGTGACTTGACAACAGCAGTGACAAATGTTCAGTCATTTGAGCACAATATTCTCAGGGGGCCCTGCTCAAACCCTGACATCAGAATGATAGACGTTTATTCCTCACTGCACCAGCAAGGTCTTATTCTGATGTATTTTATAAAGCCAGAAAATTTAAAAGAATACCAGTCACAATAAGTATTTGCTATCACCTGAATCTCCAGTTTCACATAGGGGTTAATTTATAAAAGTTCCACCCAGCATATAGCCAGATGGATACTGTTTGCATGGCACTAGGGCCCCTAGATGGGGCTGATGAGTAATCCCTATATCCCAGTCTCATCTGGGGGCTCTAGTGCAGTACGAACAATACCCATCCAGCTATATGCTGGGCAGAACTTTTATAAATGAACCCCTTAGTGTAGCCTATCCTCTGAGGGATTACTGATTTCTCCTCATTTATTGCTATTATCTTCTGGCCACAGCAAACGTGTCAGCCTGTCATCCTGTTTTGTCTCCAGACATGATCAGTGCTGATAAAATATACTCATATTCATGTCATATAAAAAAGTACTGTTAGGATTACATGTAAAAAACCAAAGGATTTAATAATTGACAGTTTTAGCCCTCTACAGCCTCCTAAATGTATTGTCAGTTATCAGCATTGAGTTCAGGAAGCAGACAAGTCAACCCCCATGGGCCCTAATGTTTGACACTGACACTGAGCTGACATTTCTGCTCTGACTGTGTAGTGTTTGACTAAACTAACCATAGACATCAGGTTGCTTGCTTTTTTTTCTAGCCAGGCAAAACCGTAACTAAAACACACTTTTCACGAACTGGCTATAGTCATGCAAAATAAAAGTATGTGCTTCTTACAGTCTTACACACGGCTATCTAAAAATGATTACATCTCTTATTTTCTTAAATAAACAGTATTCTAAATGTGAACTACATACAGTATATATGGCTAAAATGAGCCAGAGAGGTAATACCAAATGCACACTAACAAATAACAGGTCATATACTTAGCTTTCCATTACTCCCTTGCTCCATTCAGTGCCAAGAGCAGAAGGAAATACCTGGTACTTTTGGGTATGAAGGAACATATGACCCATCAATGTGACAGCACTGGGCCAATCAGTGTTGTCACAGTGAAGTCCACAGCTGTGTGTGAGCCAGGATTCAGGAGTCTTGTAGCTTACAAAGGGTTTTTCCTTTACTTGTGGCAGGAGAGTAGGGCAGCAGGGGAGTGAAATAAAGGTACATATAAACATCTGTGGAGGTCTGCAATTAAAATAACCTGTTCCTTTTCCCTCCATAGACAAAGAACAGATTCACTTTAAACTTGCCAATACGCTAACTCTGTAAAGTATGCTGATGGCTTGATTCACCACTAAGCTCTTGATGGTTTTAATGTAGTTACCAATGTATCTGTCTCAGGAGGATTATTACTTTCAGATGTTATCTAGGTTCTACTGCTTGCTTGGTTATTACAATAGTTGGGTTCTGAAACATTTTGTCAACTAAATCCTGCAAAACACATCCTTCTCTTGCTCTTGCGAATTAAAGTTCTGGCAATGGTGTTTCTGGTCCACATATTGCTGGCTGCTAAACCTCAAATTCTCATCAAGCTTTTGGAAATGTCTATTGGCCATAGAAGGACGAGGCTAAATGCCTGGCAACTTGGTCCTGAATTTGAGATGACAAAAACTTCTGGTATATTTTCCCCACCCACAAGTTGGCAATCTCAACATGAGGAGACCAAACACTCCAATTCTTTATTAATTTCTGGCCATGAGAACTTTACATGTAACTGTTTCTTTGTGTGTACAAAACCTTGATGACCCTCATGTGGCAGCTGATGGGTTTTTATTAGCAAATTATGTTACATGAGAATGAAGTTCCTTCACACTCTGCTTTCTTTGTTTTGCTTTGTGCTCTCATGCACCTTAAGGGCGTTCGTGTTTTCTTCATTGAGCATATTTTCTTTCCTTCCCTCATATTCATTGATTAATTTTCCTTTGGTGTATTCTAGTGTTAGTTCCTGCTCAGGTCTGGTTTCTAGAGTGTTAATAAGAGCATTGTATGGCTTTTGAAGGCTGCATAGCAGGAATGCTACCACGTGGTTATCTTTAATTTCCTCTCCAATTGCACGTAGCTGTTCTATGATTTCCGGCATGGTATTCACATGTTCACGCATTTCCTGGCCTTTTTCTAGACTCATTTTATATAGCTTGCATTGCAGATATAGTTTACTGTTAAGGTTTAAAAGCTTATGAAATATTTTTTATGCAATCTACATAGCTTTAGCTGTATTCAGTGGCGTAACAATCGCCATAGCGACCCAGGCGGCCGCTATGGATCCTGGGGCGCCTGGCCAGGACATCCCTTTGATGCCGCACGGGCCGCCTTGTTTCGCTATGGCATCTCAGGCTGCTGGCTGTCACTGGCGGGTGTGAGGAGGAACATGTCACTGTTAGTTCACCGGCAATCTGTCAGTGATCTGTGCAGTGGATTGTTCCTCCTCATAGCTGCTGCCGAGTCAGTGACAGCAGCTGTGAAGCAGGAAGGCTGCGCCCGGCGTCAGAAGCGGAGGAGGAGGCGGGCCCGACAATGGAAGAGGAGACAGGGCCCGGCGCTGGAAGAGGAGGCAGGGCCCGGCAACGGAGGAGGCAGGGCCTGCCAGCGACCATGGAGGCAGACAGGGGATTGGGGCTGACAGGTAAGAGGTGTGCAGCAAACCTGAGACCCTGCAGAGCCCAGCATAGAGAGTCTATGCTGGGCTCTGCAGGGTCACTCTTAGGTGGGCTGTTTGGGATATCAGGTGGGCTCTGCAAGGGCATAACTAGAGATCACAGGGCCCCATACAAAATTTTGCTATGCGGCCCTGTGATTTCTAGTTACGCCCCTGGCTGTATTCTTTTTTCCTATGTGGATGAGCTGATTGTCTTCCACTAGCAGACTTATAATTGCTTTTGCTTGCTTGTTCTTCTTGTCCCATTCCTCCATGGGTCTATGAGTGGGTCTGTCTGTACTCAGTACTTGCCACAAGTCGTCTTTGCTTAGCAACATTTCAAGCTTAAACTTCCACAACTGGTAGTTGGTATTGTTGAGCTTTGCGATTGCAAACTCCGTATCTGAACTACTTGGCATCTTTCAGTAGCTCGAATGCGGTTCTGGTTGACTTCCAGTGTTCTATTTAGTATTTACTGCCTGGGCCCATAACCTGTTGGTTATGTTTTTAGATGAAGCATTCTTGAGGAATGCTGAACTAAGTTTTACTTGCTTAGAAGGACATTACATGTATGTATGCAGGAATACAGCATCAGGAAACATATAGATAGAACTTCCTGTATATATCATAGACAAGTAAGCATAGAGGTTAACATTGCACTACAGCACCATCTAGTGCTCAAAATACCTAGTTACAGTATATGCTGGTGTATTTCCAACAACTTGGTCATTTACTAAAACAATGACTAATAATATCTGAATCATATATTTTCTGAAAGCAGAGGCCCTGTAGAATAAAATGGTGGCAGTTACAATTTTTTGTGTCGCATGATATTTGTGCAACTGTTTATCAAATGTATGTTTCCAGGAAAAAGTACACTAGAATGAATTTTAGTGCACACAAACACAATATAATACCTAATGTTTTGGTAAAATATAAAAAAGGGTATATGTCAAGTAAATAGATAACAAGCATTTCAATGCTTAAAATTGTGTGCACTCATGAAATGGCGAAAGACTATGGTATCCAAAATTGTCCATAGATGAGGTTTTCAATGTCTTTACACATGATCAGTTTAGAGTTACCAGCAAATGATGGCCAAGGAGTTATTACTCCCACTGCAGTGTTCACCTAAAATAACTAACACATGTGCTGCAATTTCTGTTTACACACACATGCGCACGCTATGTTTTCTGCATTCGTGTATATGCGTGGGGTGATGAGGTTGCTGTTAAAACTTGTTTTTGTAATTTTCATATAATTATAATATAATGCTTATTTTGTATAAAGTACATTTTTAATGGTATATACTCTTTTAAACACTTGTTACCATGGTGATCGCATTGTATATGTATTCTTTGATTTAGGCATGAATATAGGTGACATAACATAGACTAGATGTATATATATATATGTTGTTCCCTGACAAAGTCATCAATGACGTAACGTACTTACGGTGGAGCTGGAGATCGCTGTGGGCTGGCAGAGACGCAGAGGAGAGAGGCACAATGAGCTCCCAGTGAAGCGGCTGCAGCCGAGTTTCGTGTTGTGATTTTATGTGTTTTATGCGGGTAACTTTTTAAATAAACGTTTTTAACTTTTATGAGCGGTGTGCCCCATGGATCTTCTTTTTGCCTTATACATGGTGGCTGGAGTATAAAAAAGGAACAGGGAGAAGAGAGATCTGACAGCAATTACTGACCTGCTGTGGTTACTAACACTGGAGTGTGAGGATGAGACGGGGAGAAGTGTGGCTGAACTGTTGTGGCTAATTGGGTTAATATACTGCCCTGGGTCAAACCTGAAGGGGATTGGAGTTATATGACCTTGTTTATAGGTCTTACAATCAGGTGAGATGTACTCTGGAGGGTGTTCGTAGCAGTGGTGGAGGCATTTCATAAATTGAGGATGATATAGTAAGTGGAGGAATGGTGGAAACTGAATTTCACCATGGATGGTGGATTTTATTTGGGACTTTATTTGGGTTCTTTGTCAACAAATTTAAGTGATTCACAGTATTATTTTTTTGTTTAATAATTTTTTCTGCACCATAAATAAAACATATACACATTCTATTATTAATATAATGAGAACCCTTACATTTCAAAATACACAGGGAAAGCATGACCCACGCTTGCAAAAACCATGCATAATGTTATATTGTTATCAAATTATATCAATACAACTGAGAATAATGACCAAGCAAGGTTTAATACGAAGCCTTAGTGAACTTTATTTATATTCTTTGATTTACGCACGAATATAGGTGACATAACATAGACTAGGTATATATATATATTGTCAGTAGAACATAACATTTTCTCACTAGCCAAATTTAGCATCAATCTAACAGTGTTTACAAAATATGCAACTCCAGGTCTCTGTTTTATATGTTGATTTTAGAACCATTACCAGGTCATCAAATTATATCAATAAAACTGAGAATAATGACCAAGCAAGGTTTAATAAGAATCCTTAGTGAACTTTATTTATATTCTTTGATTTACGCACGAACATAGGTGACATAACATAGACTAGGTATATATATATATTGTCAGTAGAACATAACATTTTCTCACCAGCCAAATTTAGCATCAATCTAACAGTGTTTAAAAAATATGCAACTCCAGGTCTCTGCTTTATATGTTGATTTTAGAACCATTACCAGGTCATCAATCTCATCTGAGATTTTAAAGTGACACTAACCTCAGGAGTAAAATCTTAAAAATGCATTCAAGTACCTTAACTATTAACAAACATTTTTATAATCTTATTTGGGTATCACTCGGCTGTAGATCCTCAAATCATCTCTGAATTCATCCTGACACTGTCCTTCATTCTTCTGGAGGGTGGCTACTTTTGTTCCCTATGGTCCCTGTGTGTTGTAAATTAGCCACCGCTCCAAGCTCGCTCCTGTGATGGACTACAATCTCACGTTTAGTTTACTCATTTGTATTGAGATTGTAGTCCATCACAGGAGTGAGCTTGGAGTGGTTGCTACTTTACAACATACACAGGGACCGTGGGGAACAAAAGTAGCCACCCTCCAGAAGGAAGGACAGTGTCAGCCCCAATTCAGAGATGATTTGAGGATCTACAGCTGAGTGATACATAAATAAGATACATCTTTGTTAATAGTTAAGGTACTTTAATGTATTTATAAGATTTAACTTCTGAGTTTAGTGTCACTTTAAATGTTGAGTGTTACTAATTGCACACATGTAGTGCTGACAAGGCAGAGGGGTATATCCGACCACTGTACAGATACGGTCTTTCTGTGCAGCCTGCTTCCTAATCCTTTAAACTGCGGGGGACAAAAATGATCACTTGTTCAAGTTTTCTCCTCATTTGACAATCCCTCTATGCACATTCTGCCAGAGGTTCAACTGGGCTTTAAGGTGCTTTATATTACTGTGTGTATATGTTGTTCCCAGATGCATCTATTTGACCGTTTTTCCTCGACAACTGTGCTTTTGTTCAGCCTGGTGTTTAAGTCAGTAAAAAGATGTGTATTATTTAACATAAAAAGCATATCCCTTGCATTTGTCTTAGCCCGCTGTGTAAATGATTATTACCTATTTTTAAATACTTGAATAAAACAAACGTGATGAGTTTGCTCATACCAATTGATCACACGATTGTTTCCATATACATTTGTAGCGCCCTAGTGGAAAGGGTGCTATTAAATGTAGTATTTATCAGACTGTATGTGGGATCTGATGCTGATATGTAGTCTGGGTTCATGTGGTTTTCACCCTAAACAATCTATCATTGATTGCCATCTGTCTGCTGCTAGAAGTACTGCGGGGTGTGCCCTGGTGACAGAACTGAGCAACCAATGGGATTATTAGGAGTGGATATCCCTTCTCAGCCACTCACTGTTGAATGATAGCCAATGGTGCATGCTGGAGGAGGAAATAAATACTTGGGGCGGACCATGTGAGCTCTCTTTTCCTCCCCCTGGCCCTGCCTGCGGGGAGGCTGCATTGGACTGCCTGAGCTGGCTAGGCCTAAAAGCCTGGGGACTAGCCATGTGAAGATCCTGGAGCCTGGTGGCAGAAGGTCCAGTGGATACTACTACTAAAGACAAGGATCAGTAACTTCTACCTCAAGTAATGCCGTGTCAGGTGTTCTATCTGCTGTGCATGGAAACAGTAACCACACTCTCTGAAAAACAATGGAGTCTACATCTGCCTGGATGATCCTAACCCCCCTCTACCTCTCTCCCTGAAGTTCTGCAAATAAAAGTTTCAAGCATCATAACTACAGTCTGGAACTCACTTCAATTGATCACCAGAAGGGAGGTAAGTGCTGATGGGCAAAGGGAGTAACATTAACCCTAGACAAGAAGAATCGGAGCTGTCGTAGCCCTAGTAACTCGAGGTGTGCTGGTGTGCTGTGGATCCATAATAGAGGTTTCTCATAGAGGAAAGACAGGGAGACCCGTTATTTCACTTCACTGTAGATCACCCCTTCAGAGCCACCAGTAGTGTTACCCTGTGTTGGGATAGTGCTGACCGTGGAAGGGAGACGCTACATAGTATTAGTAACTTAAGCAGAAACATGTGTAAACAAATAAATCTGCGCTTCTGGAAAAATAAAATTTAGTAATAAATTAAATTAATTAAATTAATAAAGTAAGAATAAATGTGAATAAATGTGAATAAATGTGAATAGTTATACCCCAAGCTGCTCTGAAAAAGGTGGAACCTAGATTTAGTGGTTTTAATTGATTTTTGTATTTTGGTTAGACTGGTTATATCTATACTTGTTTATGAAGCTAGTCCTGTTTTATACTTTTATATTAGCTTCCATACTGACCTCGCCAGAATCAATTATAGCTTATTCCTTTGCTCATACAGCTACCTTTAGCGCTTTGTTTCTTTTGATCATATTAAGCAGAAACATAATGGGGGAAATTATCAAAACTGGAGCAGACAAAATCTGGAGCAGCTGTGATTGGCAAACAGTCAGCTTCTCTCTTCAGTTTTTTCAGTTAAGATTTGAAAATGAAAGAGAGAAGCTGATTGCTTGCCATGCACAGCTACTCCAGATTTTGTCTGCTCCAGTTTTGATAAATTCCCCTCAATGGATTTTATATATCCTATGCACATTGTGTTAATCTATTGTTAATCTATAGCTTTTGAATCCTGCTTGTTTTTGTGGATCTGTGCTGCTGATCCGGGCTTGCTCCCTGTATCCTGATTGCTCCTGGTTGTGTTGCAAATTGTCTGTTAGCATCAGTACCCAGTTTGCTAACTATGCTTGTATTGTTTTCTTGCTACTGCTATTTTGCAGGCCCTGCTATTTTACATTGATTTGAAAAGACAGTGACCTGGATCAAGGCTTAGGATGCCATGCTATTTTACAGACCATAGGCTCGATTCACAAAGCCAAAATACCAAAGTAACAACACTTATTTGTGAAAAAGTGACAATTATTTTCGGCCTTGTCCAATTAGATTTAAAAATGACAGTCACATGATTGTATATAAAGATACTTATCTTTGTGTAATGATTTGTGAATAGAGTCTCCTGTCTGTATACTTATTACTCTAATGTCTGCTAAACTTTTACTAAATGAGCTATGCTGGAAACAACTGCAGTTATCTTTTATTGCTCTTATCTGTCTGTTCTGTGTTTTGGAACATTTACCTTTCATCAGTTTTCTATACTCTATAAGTGCCGAAAAACCCACGTATAACCAGCAGCCTCCTGTCATCCACGACAACATCCACTAAAAGTTAATTTTGTGATTCAGTACTTTGGAATAAAGCCATTACAGAGCCAGATTTCAGTGTGTGGTCTGTTATTCGGTAACAGATTTACTGTTGGGGCCATCTTCATGTATGGTCAAGTTTGTTGTATGTTATCCTGTTTGTTTCTGAGAAGGAGACATCTCTGGAAACCTATACTGCAGGTATACGCACAGCTTTGTTTCTCATATGTGCATTATCATTTACAAATAAATTAAATAAGGGTAGCACAATCACTTGATGCAGACTAATGCACGGTTAATCTGGAAAATGGACCTTAGGTTTCTTACTTCTTGTATAAGATGCACTTTTTTTAATAGCCTCTACATTATTTTTTATAGCCTAGGCATGAAAATAACTGCTGCTTTTAAGTCGATTAAATTATTGAACTCTTTGTTATGCATTCTAAATATAAGGCAGCTTTTTAATAAGTTGCCTAACGATGTACACCTGAGCACCATAAATAACTATCATCTTCAGAGTGCGATTGCAAGAAATGGTCCTGCCCACTACTAAGTCTGCCTTTTAATGCAAAATAGTTGATGAATGCAGCCAAAGTGATAAATGAGGGAGAAGGGAAAGATGTGTGATCATCTAATTAATGGGATATTCATCACAGTAACCTAGTTACAACAGATTTTCTGTACAGAGCCAGATAGTCTGCAAACCATTGCTAGAACGAAGCTTTGTTTGTTATTTCTGTCATTAAAGTGAACTTGGCTTGTTCTAAATTGCAGGCACCTTTTCGATCCAGCATGTATCTCTGTGTTCATCTTCAAATTCATTTCTTGGATCCAGATAGAAGGCTGTGCAGATCTTCTTCAACAGTCAGGACTGAGCCTCATAATTAACCCACAGCCACGCAGCAGTAATTCAACTGTCCAGTTCCTGGTCTTCAGTGCCTAGTGGAAGCTTTGGCAATGAAATGCTGAATTGCAGTGATGGTGTTTAGCTCAAGAAGTATAAAGCTGAGTATACATGATTAGAATTTTGTTTGAGAAAGATTCTTTTCGGAGCGCTCATTCGATTTTCCAATAGTTAATTGGATCAATTACCTAACGAAATTCTAACTGAGTATAGCTTAAAGGCCTATGACAGACTTGAGCAGTATACAAGACCCTTTGTACAACCTGCATCCAAAATACAGGGGCAGCAGTCTCCACTCAATCCAAAACTGAAAAATAAATGTTTTAGCTTTAGAAATACTGTAAGAACAGTTCATCTGCAGATCTATGGAGACACTCTCGTGGCTGGATTTACTCTTTCTGCTGCTCCAAGGCCAGGTTCCTCGATGTGCCCATCTCCCCGCCAACCCCCCACCCCAATAGAGAATAGCAACCAAATGGTCGGGGCGGCAGAGTTGGTTTTAATTTCTTTTTAATTTTTTTTATTATTTTTTTTTTACTATATTGTCACTTATCTTTTTTTTTATTTTTTTTAAGCATATAGATCTTTATTAAGTTTTCCATAGCCAATAATGGTACAATATACAAACAAAAAATAGAATCCGCATACATGGTATTGCATTAAGGAGATGTCATCTATAATTGTTACAAAGACCATTGACAGTACAGAACTGAGGATTACCGCAGCTCCTGCAGTCAAGCATGGAAAAAACATATCATGTAATAGAGTAATAATTCCTGAAGGAAACATGAATCAAAATGAGACAGAAGGAGAGGGAAAGGTGAGGAAAAGAAGAAAATGTAGGTGCAGGGGGGAGTATGAAAGGATAAAGGAGAAAGAAGAAAAGAGAGGGTGTGATCCTGAGTATAATCCCATGGGGGTGTTGATGGCTGGATTCGATGAGATTCGAAGGGGACAGAAAAGAATTCCACGAAGGACATGCTGTGGAATGTCAAAGGTCAGGTGTAATCAGAAATTGCAAGGTCGCACCCCTAGAGCGGTCAATCACGGCTGAGGGTGCACTGTATGTGTGCAGCGTTAGCTGCAGATGAGATGCCAGGTCTCATAAGACATCAAGAGGTCCGAGGGAACCATCTAACTTGGCCATAAGATACCAGTGGGTGTGCTGGAAAGTAGACATGATATCCTTAAGTTGATCTCGGGACAGTTCAGAGGCTAAATATTTAGACCAAGTGGCAAAGAATTTTCCCGTGCGTAATTGGTTGAACTTGGTGTCTAATTTTTCAATAAGCATGAGTTGAAAGAGAATGTCTTGTATGTCTGATATGGATGGGGCAGTAGCATGAAGCCAATTTTTCAGGATGGCTTTTTTGGTTGCCAGGATACAAAAATGTTCCCATGGGGATATGATGAGGTCCGCAACATGTAAAAGGCACAGAGCGGGTTGTGGAACCCAGCTCCCGTGAGAAATGGAGTTCATGTAGGTCATCAGCTGAGACCACAATGTTTGGATAGAGAGGCATTCCCAGACTAGATGGTTAAGGCCTGGGCGATAGGTTGTCACTTATCTTTTGTATTTGTTTTTTTACTTTTTAATTTTTTTTGTCTTACTTTTTTTTATTTTTTTTATTATTTTTTACCATTTTTTATTTTTTTTTATTTTTTTTATTTATCTTATCTTTAATTTTCTATTATTTGTTTTATTACTTTTTGTCACTTTTTATTTTAATTTTTGTTTCTTATCTTTTACTTTTTTTATTCTTATTTATTTTATTATTATTCTATCAAGCCCCTGTGTGATAGCATTTGGAGGTGACATGTTCTCTTTATTGAACCTGAGATGGGAAGGCTGTGTGCACAGATTTTCCGTTTCAGTGTTAACACAGAGCAGAGTGGAGAACAGATGTTCTCTGCTCTGCTCCCCGCTCTTCATCCTGAACTACCCTGCCATGGTCCCGGGTCCCCCAGAAGAGCAGGGGACCCTGAAAACCACAGTGGGGAGGGAGGTGGCCAGTGGGGAGAGGCAGCTGGAGGTGGACCATGAATGAGGGGCGGCGGGGAGGACAGATGAGCAGGGTAATTACAAGTTATCTCGGCATCGCCGGGATCACTTGTACTAAATGAGCTGCAGCTTCCCCATTCTACATTTAGCTCTGCTTGCCCGAAGCAGAGGTAAATGTAGAAAAAAACAACCAGCCTGTGCCCAGAACTGCATGTCCCGGGCGTTGGGCGATAGGAATTCCACACCTCTGCCGCCCCAAGGCCAGGTCCCGGTGGTCTTGTGGGAAATCCGGCCCTGGACACTCTGATGTCATAACTCGGGTGTCTATCAAGACCACATCTTCATATAGCAGAGCACTTCCATTGTGTCATGGGAGCTGAACCTTACGGTTTAGAGGATGACACATGCAGAGTGCAGTCAATATATACAAACAGAAAACAAAATTGACTTTTGCATATTTTATGTAAGAAAAGGATGTAGTTTTTTTTAATGCATTCAAGTATCTTAACTATTAACAAAAATGTATCTTATTTGTATATCACTCAGCTGTAGATCCTCAAATCATCTCTTTGAGGGTGGCTGCTTTTGTTTCCCATGGTCCCTGTGTGTGTAGTAAATTAGTCACCGCTCCAAGCTCACTCCTGTAACGGACTACAATCTCCATACAAATTAGTAAACTAAACATGAGATTGTAGTCCATCACGGGAGGGAGCTTGGATCGGTGACTACATTACAACACACACAGGGGCCATGGGGAACAAAAGTAACCCCCTTTCAGAAGGAAGGACAGTGTCAGTACAAATTCAGAGATGATTTGAGGATCTGCAGCTGAGTGATACACAAATAAGATACATTTTTAAGATTTAACTCCTAAGTTTAATGTCACCAGAGACAAGTAGCCCTTTATAGAAACCTTCTTCATATTCTATTCAGGAGAAGTTCAGTTTATTCAGTAACAGATGGTCCAGTCATCAGAATCATGCGGTTATTATATACCACTAATGGCATTACAGGACAACATACTGTAAGCTTGTTGATGAAAAAAAAAATATTACACGGTCCCACTTTAATGTTTTTATCATGTGTTTTGTATTTGTCTTTAACTAAACTGCATGGTTGTCAGTCCATCCCTCTAATTACTGATATATATATAAACAACACAGTCTCAGTGGCTCATTAAATCCAGCTGAGCCAATGACTGGATACTATTAGTCACAAAACTTGTATAATTTGGACATGTCAATAATTAAAGGGATGAATTGGCAATGCTCATGGACAGAACTATGTGCTCTTGCATTTGCTCTTGGCAAATAATATTTGAGTCTATGAGCTATTGGGGAACATGTTGAAGCCTAAATGATCTCCTAAGGAACTGGCATAGATATAAAACATATGAGCTCAAAAAAATTGTAACAGCAGCCAGGCTCTTTTCTAAGCACAGACTTTTTCATTAATTATTAACAATTTTTCCAATAGGAAAATTAGAATTTCCCCAGTGTCTGGACAAGGCAGTGGATGGCAGCTCCTCTCACATATATAATGGGCAAGATTCAGCACCAGGAGTTGGAAGAGTCCCAGTCAGATGTTGAGGCAATAGGGCTCTAGACATGTAACAACTAATTTAATTCCAGTTTGGCTAACGGGGTCCCTAAATTATATACCACTTAGTGAAATGGAGGTGTTCACGTTGAAGGCAAATGAAGACAGGCCATGTTACATGTCAACAGTAGCACACTGATACCATATCAGGTACCATATAGACCAGATTATATAGAATTAGTTATTGTTATTTTTATATAGTGGCCACATACTCTGCAGTACTTTACATTCTATAGAAATGCACAAAAGAAACATGTGGGGATTAAAGCTTACCCAAAAAAGATCCAAATGATCGTAGTTCTGTATTTCTTAATACATCATTAAATGTATTTTTTAAATACAAGCAGTGTAAGTATTAGCCTCTGGGAATTCACTGTACAGCAGAGCTCAGACTGGAAGAGGGAGAAACAGCACAAGCAGTCAGTTGGGCCGCAGAGGGCCACTAAGAATATAGTACGCTGCTTCTCCTTTCACTGTTCAATCACATGTTGGGGGGAGAAACAAAACTTGTGTTACTTAACTGCAGCAGCAAAAAGATCAAAGTTGCTGCACTGCCAGACAGGGCTCTTCTGTGTGGCAGAGTTTTGTACATCTTAGGACTGGATATACAGAAATACAAATCCTTTGGCAGGTAACACACCTCCCATATAGGTATTCCGTATGTATATTTAGGTGTTTGCGTTGAGTTCAGCTGTAAAGTGATGTCATAGACCAGGGTTTCCCAGCTGGGCTTCTGCAGAACTTTCGGGTTCCACTGCCCTGTATCCCACTTGCTGGGTAGCCGCCGTTTCACTGTTCTGTCCCCGCTACACGTTACCCTTTGGCCTGTATATTCTTCGACATGCAACTAAACCCTCCTATTCTTCAATGAGCCAGACTGGATGAAATCTTGAAGATTTATTAACAAAACAGGGCGGGGGAAACTGGTAAAGAACATGAAAACATACAATCAATATATGAAAATCTAAATGAAGTGATAGCTCCCAAATATGAGAAACAAGTTCATCCCTACCAGCGATGTTGCTGTAAGGGGAATCTGGGCATTTACTCCAGACATGCGCTCAGGATGGCATCAGATTCTCTTCTTGGTTCCAAGATGAAATCTGAATCCCAGAATGCATTTGTTCCCTTCTTCTGAGCTGAGAACTTACCATAGAAAAACAGCTTGCTGTAAATAGAGATGTATGGTCTCAAGTCTCTAGCAGCTGCCCATCTACTAGTTTGCAGAAGGAAGAAGGAAGGAGCAGGTGGGAAGGGAATGGCCTGCCCTACTGTGCCTGTGTCGAGCCACACGTAGCTTACAAGCACACACAAGGGTGGCTCTATAGGACCCTACAAGGGAAAACATATCAGGGCCAGTTCTCAGGGGACCAGCTGATTCTGCAGGAAACTAAAACATTTAATCATCAAGGGGCAGCATCCATTTAAGTAGGAATGGTCAACAGGGTGTCCCTGAATATCATTTTGAAAATCTGGTCACCTTACCATAATAGTGCTCTTGTAATCAGGGAGCCATTGTTAATGAGATCATTCATGTTCAGTCAGTATTTCTTTGGAATACTGTTAGTGTGCATTCCCATACTCAATACATCTCAAATCATTACAAAATCTATTATTTGCTTTCCAAGATAATGATATGCTCTGTATGCTATTTCTGTGAACTTGTCCACTGTCTTAAAGTTGAACTCCGAGATACACAAATATTTTCTAAATACAAGAGACATGTGGGCCCCTCCCACAGCTCGGGTCTCTGCACAGCTTATGTACAGCATAATGATGATATCACTGCTACCTTTACAAGGTAATCAATGGGTTTGCAAAGGCATTTGGTGCAAAGTAACATTATAGCTTTTGCAGCTATTGAGGAATATATGTAAATGGCATTTTTACTTCCCAGAGTTCAGCTTTAATTTCTCGAGCAACATTTAAAATAGAAAAGATGTAAAGAGAAACATTACACTCTATAGACGTTTTGTCTGTAGATCACCATAGGCCCACAGGGACAGAAGACCAAGGTGTAGTTAAAAGTAGAAAGTCAGCAGCAACACAGGAGGCAAGGAGGGTTGAAGGTAAATGTACCATATGAACAAAAACGTTTAGGAAATGAATACATGTAAATCAAATATGTCAAATATAAATTTAGACCAAATTATGGTCCTGCTGAGTGATTAGCAGTAGAAAATAAGCAGTGTTGAAAACATTTGAAGAAAGCTGTATGAAACCTGCATAGAATTGGATCTGTTATCATTTATATGTATGTACAGGTAATTATTCAGTATGGGTGCACCCACAATGAATTTTGTATTGCTTTTTAACATGAATCCAGGTACTGGCAGATGTGGAAGAAATGTTTTACCTTATCTGAGTTGGGAACATCCACATGGCAAAGCCCTCTTCTGCTGGGGAAAGATTTTCCAATTCTCTAGAATGTTGCTGCCAATTGAACTGCCTTTTACTACAAACAAATTGCATTTTTGCCAAAGTGACTGCTCAGATGATAGCCCAACATAGGGTTTATTTTATTATTTTGTTATTTATATAGTGCCGACAATGTACACAGTGCTTTAAATAGTGCACATTCACATCAGTCCCTGCCTTCGAGGCGCTTACAATCTAAGGTCCCTATCTCACATGCAAATGTACAGGGCTGATTTAGACAGGAGCTAATTACCCTACCAGCTATGATGGCAAAGGGAAAATGTAGTAAAAAGCGAGTACAACCTAAAAATGTTACAATTATTATGAATCTGTGTGCAATGGAAAAAAAAACCTCTTAGTTGCTTCTGGCAAGCTACACTTTGGAACACCTTACAGTCCAACACATGATATGAGTACAGTTACAGAGAGGGGAGAAAGCTCTGTAACTGGCACTGCAAACATGTCATATTGGTACCACCTATCAAGAAAGACTGCAGAACTGAAGAACAAAAGGCATATATGAAATTGTAATTCAATATTTTACCTTTTTACACTAAACTGTAACGATTGTATAATTGAGTACAATCTGCCTTAGAAAAGTAAGCCATCGTTAAAAAGGTTCAAAGAAAAGTCCAATATGGAGTGTGAGTGTATCCTTGACAAACAAGGTCTCACATGTGGCGGGGTTAGAGGGAAGCTCAGCAATCATGCTCATAAACTGCTGAGCTTCCTTCAAACCCCACCACATGTGAGTGCATATCAGTGAATATTGTGGTGCCCCTTTAAAAACCCACCTTATTGCGCTAAGTTGTGGCGCTCCAGTTCTCTCTTTTTGCTTTTCATCATTAAAAAGGAACTTGCCCCTCCATTTTTTTCTTTCTCTCCCCTCTTGCCTGGTTTGCAGGGTTATCTTCAGAAAACATGCACACTAACCCAGAAAATCCATCGTTGTCCTGCTGCGATCTGCTGCTCCTCTGCCACAGCTCAGGTCCCTCGCCACAATCTTCCTCTATGACGTCATCTGCAGCTGGTTGTCTGTTGCGGGTCCAGGCAGCCAGCTCCGAAGAAGCATTACCAGGTGCATCCTCAGGCCACTCCTAGCAGTCTCCTGGAATATGTGATGGAATATTCCAGGGTGTGGCAGCAGGGTCACATCATTCTCTCCTAGAAAAGAGTGGAAGCAGGGGTCAAGGTCAAACTCAATATAAATGTAAAAAATTAAAACAAAAAAATATATGTATCAGCTTTTATAAACTTGAGGGGGCAGGGTTGCAGGGTGGAACACATCGTTTTTAGAGCGAAGGCCACAGCTTTGTGTAGACAGTGATAAGAGATAGTGATGAAGGCCACAAAATTAAACCTCTGGCGAAATAAACCTTCTGCCAAATTCAGCTTTTGTGTGCAAAATTGTAAATTTGGCAGAGGTTGGAAAGCAAAAGCATATGAAAAAACATTACACATGAAACTGCTGTCTTTTTCAATATTTGAAGCAGAACTGAAGCCAAAACTTTTTTTTCCTTTTAGATAGTGTAAGGGTTTGTTCACACCATCTTCAGACCAGTGCGGTTTTTTTATCTGCACCAAAAATGCATACACCGTAATTCCAATGGTTTTAAATGAGGCTAGTCCATTGCATTGTGTTCCATTACAGAGTTTCTAAAAAAAAAAGTCCAGCAGCATCCTTTTTTTTTTTGCACCGGAACATGCATAAACACATCTAATTGCACCAAACCCAAGCAAAAACAATTTTAAAAAAAGAAAAGGAAAAATTACAGTGGAACACAACAAAAATGTGCCAAAAAATGTGCATAAACACGTATGGGGAAGCCCATCCAGTCTGGAGAAGCCCATCCAGTCTGGAGATGGAGTGAACAAGCCCTAAAGGAGGGCTGTATCCTCTATTTGCCCTCTATGTTCCATTGAGGAGATTTCCCTTCCTGTCCAATAATCTTAATGCCCTCATTCAAATTTTTCCCACCTATTCCTGTTCTGAGGACAACCCAAAATTTGGGATTTCCTTTTACCTTCAATAATGACAGTCACCAAGAAAAATAGAGAGGGTGAATCTCTCTAATGGGGACATAAACACCAATAAAACCTGAAAGATGTGCTCAAGCCCTTTGCACTGTATCCAAAACAGTTAGTCACAATATGGTCAACATGGGAATTTCAGTACAGGGGTGAGGGGGTCTTTGCTGTGGTGTATAGAAAAGGAACCTTTTGCTGAATTTTGCATTTGACGAACCTTTTGTGATGAGGCATCCATATGTAGGGCGGTTTTCTGCAAAGTGACATCATTTTAGACAACTCGTGCACATTTAAACTTTCCCTGCTCAAGTGCTTTTAAATGCATTTGAAAATATGTTCACATGATAACTGCACTAGCACCTTTCTGCATTTAAAACCAAAGTTTTACGTGACCAGAATGGACCATATGCATGGCTAAATCTGTTAAAGATCATCGTAACCAGATTACCAAATAGCTTAACTTTTTGCATGTTATGGTGGCCAGGTATATAATTATTTAAGCTCTCATCAAAAGATGCCTTAGCAGTCTATCGCTAAAGTTCAACAAATTATGTCCCTGTGTCGAAAAAATTCCTATACAGTAAACACTCATCATATTACATCAGACAGCACATGTTCCAATCTTCCTCTGGCATGTGACTCAGGAAAATATGTTTGCTGTGCTGCTAATTGAAGGTAATCCATACCTAGAACATAGCATATACTGTAGGTTTTGAAGAGAAGGATGACCAGGTGTCAAACACATGTTATAAGTGTATTGTTTGGCCAGCAGTAAGGTAAGAGATTCTAGGAGGAAGATTATTGGTTTCACCACCATATTAATCTGCTTTACATTAGTGCAATGCCTACAATTTTGGAGTTTCTTGCTTAAAATTTCTTATAAACTGTATGACAGTTTTCCAAAAATCACTTTCTTTCTGTGCTGCCAAAGGCAATGAATTAAATCTGCTCTTACATAATCACATTTCAGGCATCTATTCAGTCCCATCTGGCCTCTTGGCCTTACAACATGAAAAGTATGTAAGCAATATGGGCTATCTTTAATTGGAAATTTGTTAACATTAAAATGAGAATACCACATTTCTCTGTTGTTCATGAGTAGCTGAATACCTCTCAGTATGTTTAAAACAGTATGTTCATTTTCCCTGTCTTCTTCGTGTTATTTTTTGTGCTTTAAGGGGTTGTCTGTGTTTTCTAAAAACTTCATCCATGAAACTGAGGGCCCACCCTGATTTTTTTTTTTCTTATTAACCGCTTTCTGAGCAACAATCATTCTCCTTTTTACACCACTCCTTGTGAGATGAGCATGCAGAGTCGGGCAACCAACATCTCCCTTTATTTGTCCACTACTAAAGTCTTCCCCTGGGAATTAACTGACCTTATCAGCACAGCTGGGAGATAGCATGTGGTTGGCCAATACTATGTCTTCCCGGTGCCTTCTCCCAGTAGAACATTTTGGAAACCGCTTCCAATACTGAAATATGCTGATCTTTAATTCCCCTATTTCTCACTCAACAGTGCACTGCTTAAGGGAATGTTAAGTTCACAGCTGGATTGTGCCAAGAATAACAACTCATAATATACAAATAGCAAATGTGTCACTACCAGCTTCCATACCATTCCAATTAACTGACAAGACAACACCTAAAACTGTTTCAAATTAATGCCAAGTATGCAGATCCAGCTTTTACTTTAGCAGAGACAAAATTGCAACACTTTGCATGTCTACTAGAATCATAAAACCGCATCTTTACAACATCAGTAAGTCAAATAGTTGCACCAAAGACTTCTGAACCCATAGGGGTTGATTTACTAAAGGCAAATTGGCTGTTAGCAAAATAAGAAGTTTGCACTTTGCAGGGGAATTTTTCCTTAGCTTAACCAGTTGACATCCGCGGTGTTAAACCCCCTTCCCATCCAGGCCATTTTTCAGTATTCAGCGCTGCGGTACTTTAACTGACATTTATTCCATCATGCAGCGCTGTACTGAAATGAATTGTATACCCTTTTTTGGGGACAGAATGTGTTGAAAATGGACTTTGCAAAG
Organism: Nanorana parkeri; assembly: GCF_000935625.1. Lineage (NCBI taxonomy): Eukaryota > Metazoa > Chordata > Amphibia > Anura > Dicroglossidae > Nanorana > Nanorana parkeri. The sequence continues at coordinate 866,651 of NW_017306511.1, forward strand.
AATACACAATCACGTGCAAGGACAATTAAAAAAGAATATTTTTGCTTGCACATAATTGGGTGTTGGAATTTAACAGTGTTAAATTGGGTGTTGGAATGCTTCACTGCATTCACCCACATAGGGGCTAGTGAATCCTTGGGGAGGAGATGTTGGCTTTCAACTAAGCAACCGGGGTGGGGGGGGGGGGGGTTCCTTCTCCCACCTTCACTTAGATGTTGGCTTTCAACTAAGCAACCGGGGTGGGGGGGGGGGGTATCCTTCTCCCATCATGCCTATACTAGGACACTCAAAATTCACTCCAGGCCTTATGGACAAACTGTTCAAAGCCCAGTTTGGGCTGCATGATAGCACATAACTTTCTGATTTTAGGACGCAGGAAATCTGTTGCAGAAATGCCATCTGAACCTGACATGCCTAAACTAAAAAAAAAATAGACTGTTACAACTTTCATATTTCCTATGTTTTTTAACTAAACCCCATCTCTTTGCAGATTTACATCCCTCTTTGAGAAACTATGTAAGGAAAGTGGTACACTAAGAAAAGCTCTTTATACTTCTTACCAACTCCTGATAGGCATACTTTCCCATCAAGATCCATCCTTTCTCCACAAATGGTAAAGGAACTTGCGCAATACATTCAAAGAGAGACAGAAAGACAGAGGGGGGGATTTATCAAAACTTGGGAAGACAAAATCTGGAGCATGCCAGCCAGTCAGCTTCTCTCTTATTTTCAAAGCTTAACTGAAACAACTGAAGAGCGATGCTAATTGTTTACTATGGACAACAGCTCCAGATTCTGTCTGCTCCAGTTTTGAGAGCAGGGATGAGCTGCTGACTCATCCCTGCTCCCCTGCCTGACTGGCCGCTGCGGGGTTTTTTTTTTCTTCTTACTTACATCGCTGAGCGTCGCTGCTGCTCCGGTGTGCGGCGCACTGCCAGATGACCCCGCTCGGACCCGGAGACTGCCAGATGACCCCGCTCAGAGCGCCGCACACCGGAGCAGCAGTGACGCAACGCTCGGCGAGGTAAGTAAGATGACACATGGCGCTGACTCGAGTATAAGCCGAGGGGGGCACTTTTCACCCAAAAAAATGGGCTGAAAATCTCGGCTTATACTCGAGTATATACGGTAAGTATCTGTTTTGGAAGAACTGAACCTTAATTTCTAGCAAAATCCAAAATAGTAATGCATCTTATTCACATTACTGATAGCGTCCAAGAGATAACCAACAACACATTTATTTATGTACTTTAAAGTGCATGAATTGTTAACAAAATGCTGCACCCAATTTGTTCTAGTAATGACGTATCGCTCAAGTCAGTGTCATGGTTTTGCGCCTTGAAATTAGACTGCAGTGCCCCCAGAGAAAAAAAGACAAGCATGTCCAATGGATTAAGATGAAAACAGGACAACTGTCACATTTTAACTCCAGCAAAGCATTATTTCAGTGAAAGCATTAAAATTGAATGCCAAAATGTACCCATCTAAGAGACAAATGCATTCATTTTAAGTTACTATGGCAAAAAAACAGTGCTCTCTTCTAGACATTAACAATAATATGAATTTCTGTCAGATTAGAAATAATTTTTTCCGCTCCATGTGTTACCCATTTCCAGGTTCTGACTTTTCTCTGACCAGAGCTGCCTGTTTATGCTTAGATTGCTGGGAATCAGTATTCATTCTCTTAAGGTGCCCATACACCTTGCGATTATCATTCAATCTCCAAACGAGATCAAGTTTTCGTACGATAATCAGCCAGTTGATGGGAACTGAATGATCAGTACTACTGTACAGCTGGATGAATTTCCTTGAATGGTTAGGTTGGAAAACTGTTTTCGAATTGTACAAGAATCGATGGATTAGTGGCTTTTGTGAATGAAAAAAATCACAACATGAACGCTGCACGTGCGCAAACGAAAATCCATTCTGTCGATCGTCGAAATTCGGTCAGTTAGTATTGCTAACGAACGATAATCAAAATCCACATTGGTCTGTGCATGTGGGGGTATTCGAGCGGAAATCGAACAACATTTCAATGAAAGGAATGAAAAAACTCTAACGATAATCGCAAGGTGTATGGCCAGCTTTAGAAGTGCATTAATTAAAGGAGAACTATGCGGTAAGTGTTTTTCCCCATAGTTCTCCTAAGGGTCATGGAAGGACATAAACTAGCGTCCTCCCGTGACCCAAAGCTCAGTATACCGCGAGCTGCAGCTCTGAGACCGCCGCAGCCGGGATGGATCCCGACATTACTGTCGAGATCCACCCAGCTGCATGACTGACCGCTGGCTCTGCCTATTTAGAGGCAGAGCCAGCTGTACCCGCCCCCTCCCCCGTCCATTCCACCAGTCAGCGCTGGAGGATCGGGGGGAGGGGGAATCCCTGCAGGGAGCCGTGAGTGACAGTCACGGCTCTGCAGGGACCGGATCGAGAAGTGAGCGAGCGACGGTATGTGTTTGCTCACTTCCCGATCTATTCAGCCGACGTGTGACACGTCGTTTCATTGTCACACGTCGGCTCGAACTATGAGATTGAGTGAAAATCACCCACCTCATAGTTCTCCTTTAATATCAAGAGTGGTCCAGATTCTGGATCACCTAGTACCTCCTGCAATAATGGGAATATTGTTTTTGGGCAGGTATAGTGGATGTGTGGAAAGAAAAAGGAATAAGACTTTAACAATAACAGAAAGTTTATTGTAGTTAGATAACTTTTTTGGTTAATGTAAGCAACGTCCAGAATTTTAAAGATTTTGAATGGTATATAGACAGGGGAGTGCCACAGTACATAGAGAATCTTAGGAAGAAGCATCATTTTAACAAGATTCAATCTACCCATAACGCCAAGGGGCAACTGTAACCAAATTTGAGTTTTCGTTTTAGCTAAGTGAATAAGGGGTTTAAAATGTAATTTAATGAAGTCAGATAAGGATCTAGGTATCTGTATGCCTAAGTAGCTAAGGACATCAGTTTGCACTAAAGGAAGCTGATCCAATTCTAAAGTAGGAGTCAAACAGTCAAGACATATAATCTGTGACTTGGACCAGTTAATGGATAAACCTGAATGCTGGCCATATACATTAATCATCTCTAGGGCCAAGGCCAGGGAGATCCCCGGGTCCATCAAATGCAATAGAATATCATCTACATAGAGACTAATCCTTTCCTCAAAATCTCCAACAGACAGACACATAGGGGTTGATTTACTAACCTTATAAACACGCCACGAACAAGTATACACCTCTGTGGTGTGTTCCCTCCCAGCATGATCTATGGGAGGAATCGAAACACCTTTGTAGTGTGTACACACCCAGCAGGTGTGTTGTGCAAAGCCCTGCATGATTTGCAAGGTGATGTTGTGTATATTAGCTCTACGTTGTGTTGCTTGCGTTGATGAATGCAGGAATGTAAATGCATGAGCTAACCATTTTTGTCTAAACTGTGAAGCAGCATTATATATGCATCATGTGCATGATTTTTCCATATATGGCATTAGTGGAAATATGCTTTTAGAGACTTTTTGGTTGATAAATACGTTTTGCTGTGTAAAAATCACACGCACCTGGTGCGTGCGTGTGTTTAGGTTAGTAAATCACCCCCATAATGGCAGGATAAGCTCTGATCCGCACAGTCAGTAGTTCCACAGCCAGAGCAAATAACAGAGGTGAAAGTGGATAACCCTGCCTCGTCCCCCTGGAGAGGGAGAAGGAAGCAGAGAGGTGTCCATTAATTGTCAGTCGGGCTATGGGATGTAACTAAAGTAACTCACCTGAATTTGTTCTCTCTGGAGAAGAGGCGATTAAGAGGGGACATGATCACCATATATAAATACATAAATGGTCCATATAGTGAGCTTGGTGTCAAATTATTCACTTTAAGGTCACTGCAAAGGACAAGGAGGCACTCTTTGCGTCTCGAGGAAAAGAGGTTTAACCAGTTAGAGCTGTGAAAATGTGGAATAGACACCCCCAGGAGCTAGTTCTTGCTTGCTCAGTTAATTGTTTAAAAAAAATCTGGATGTATTCCTAAATGCACAGAATATTACTGAGTTCTTATAGGTATATTAAGCACCAGAGATTGTTGATCCAGGGAATATCCAATTGCCTTATGGGACCAGGAAGGATTTTTTTCCCTTGTTGGAGCAAATTGAATCATGCTTTATAGGGTTTTTTTGCATTCCTCTGGATAAACAGTGGGTAATTGTGGGCATAGCGTTCTGTTTAGGCTTTTCTTCTTTTTTTTAATGTCTCTATAGGTTGAACTCGATGGACATGTGTCTTTTTTCAACCTGACAAACTATGTAACTATGAAACAGACCACATAAATTGCCATTCAACAGAGTCAAATGCCTTGGGAAGCTTGCAAGTTCAAAAAGAGCCATCTAGTGTTAAGGGTCATATTCTTCCCAGGCATAAAACCTGTGTGATCAGAGTGAATTAGACTTGAGATGACCCATCTGATCTGTTGACAGATAGAAAGAAGCTTTTATGGCAGTCTGAGTCTCTTCTATACATAGTCACTTCTGCCATAAAAAGTGCACCGGTCAGCAGTTTATTATTTTTAGCGCCAACAAAATTTATGCATAGCTTTACAAAGTGCACATTCACATCAATCCCAGCCCTCAAGGAGGTTACATACGAGAGCCAATTTAGAAAGGAGCCAATGAACCTACCAGCATGTCTTTGGAATGTGGGAGGAAACCCACGTAAGCACATGGAGAACATGCAAACTCCTTGTATATAGTGACTTGGCTGGGATTTGAACCAGAGACCCCCAGTGCTACAAGGCAGAAACGCTAACCACTATACCACAGTGCTGGCCAGTTGGATAATACCCAGATATCACATTCCCATTGCATACATTTACAATACTGCATTATCAAATATTTTAATGAAATCTACCTTATTAAAGGAGAACTATGGGGTTAAGGCTTTTCCCCATAGTTCTCCTTAGGGTAACGGGAGGACACAAACTAGCGTCCTCCCGTCACCCTAAGCTCAGTATACAGCGAGCTGCAGCGAGCGGTATACTGAGACGCCACAGTATACCGCGAGCTGCTGCTCGCCATATACTAAGACGCCGCAGCTGACTATGAGGTGAGTGAAAAGCACTCACCTCATAGTTCTTCTTTAAAGTCATAAGAATAAAATGCAAAACACTGAAAATCAGCTGGATACCAGGGGTTGTTACTCTCTGTTCAGTCACAATGCGGTTGCACACATTGCAGTCATGTTTCTTCCCAGTAGATAATAATCTAACGTTTTCTAATGCTTACATGTTCCACTGCAGAATCAGTATGTGTTATAAAGCATTGGATTTATTTTTGTTAGTAATAGTTGGCTTTGGTGTGAGCCATGTTTTGTGTGGATGCCTTTAGGCAATCCTATTCTGTTTGGTTTCTGGCCAAAAATCCATGTTTGACATAACAGAGCTGTATGAAAACATTTCTTATATTCTCAATTGTCAAACAGAGAGCAACATCTTATAACTGTAACATCCGTTTTTATTTATAGTACTAAATCTGACTGATGTTTTATTGGCAATATAACCAAACAAATTATTCAATTTCTAAAGATTAACTAAATGATAACATGACAGGACAGCTGTATAACATGTGCAGTGCTAGAGGAAAATTGGCCAACATTTTCTGATACTCCCTCAGTCCTTGGTATAAACCCTCTTCTTTCAGTATGACTGTAACTTCTTTAGTACACACTTAAATCTGAGCTCCAGGCACAAAGACTTTCATTTAAATATATTCCTTAATAGCCACAAAGGATATAAATCCACTTTGTGTGCAGCAAATGCATTTGCAAGGTTGGTTACTACCTTGTAAAAGTAGCAGTGACATCATCACAGTGCTGTGCATAGCTTGTGCAGGGAGAAGAGCTGTGGGAGGGAAGCAGCAGGCACACCTACTACCTAAAAAAAACCACAGGAGGGGGCGGAGACAAGACCGGGAACCCTGCACAAGGAGAGAGAGCAGCAGTGACCGGTCTTTATTATGAGAAGCTCCTGTACAGAGGAAACATTTCATACTGGAATACTGCCCAAATCTGGAAGGAAAACACAAAGTACATTAAGATTCAAGTAAAAATACACATGGCTTTTGTATTCAGACAATATTTACTTGTCCTGGAGTCCAGCTTTAAAAATTATCTCAGCTTCCAGTTTTCATTCCCCAATGTATGCGAGCGAAGGTAGAGTGAGGAGGTATTTGTTTAAAGTGTATTTCCACTTTTGCAGTCAAATTTGAGAAAACCCCTCGATATGTTTGTTGTGTGTTCCCATTCACACAGCATAACAAAATATAATTTTGAAAAAAATGGCTTATATTAGCGTATAAATTAACCATCGATATACCTATATCTGCATCGTGATTTACATTCGAATGGAATGGATAATAACTGGGAGGGGGGTTTAATACCCCAGGAGCCTTCTCTGCCCTTCATTCTCTTTTCTTTCCCCCTTTGTCCTATTGGCTCTTTCTTTTTCTCCTTCTACTTTGCTCTTTTACTTCAATTTGTTCAATTTGTCTTAGTGATCGGCCCTTGATGGATCAGGATCCTTACTGAGCTTGAACCCCGGAGTGGGTGGGATATGAAGCCGGGTCTCTTAGATTGGTACAATTTTAGCTTGATGTGCACCAACCCTGGCGGGTCCAATGTACCATGGTATCCTGCCCTATACCCTAGTTTGATATGTAATACAGTGCGTGCAGCTTCACGAACTCCATGTTGTTGCGGCTGATCACATGTACTTGTCTGTATCTTTAGGTTACGTATGTTGTTTTACCTGAGTAATGTATACTCTGTTTCTTCCCAAAACGAAAAAATTTATAAAAATACTTTGAAAGTAACAAAAATATTTCTTACCTTTTCGATATATTGTTGCAGCAGGCAACATGGCCAAATCCAGGTTTTTCTCAGCACCTTCACAGTGATCTGTCCTTATAGAAAGACTTAGGACTGACATGGGAGGATTGTGTTTCTCTCATTACCTTCATTAACAGACAATGCACGAGCCAGGGTTGTCATCTTTTAACCCTTTGTTAGGATAGGCAGTGTTTAAACACACTTTATAAATTATGACCAAACCCCTCACCTCACACAACCCCTTTTAACTTTACAAAGAAAGAGGAGCAAGTATAAATGTTAATGATTAAAAAGCCAAAAAGCCCAAACCAAGTAAAAGCAATTTAAACTGCAAAAAGCGATTTTTATTTATTTATTTTAGCTTATGCAATGTGAATTAGAACATGTAACAAATATTAAATAGGAGTTATCCCAATTTGGCTGCAAAAGTGGAAATACACCTTAACGACAGGAGGTGATATGAGAGCCTGTTTCAAGCTGTGTCTGCTTCATTTGCATTATGGGAGCCCTGAGCTATCACCAGTGCTACATGCTGTGCATGAACCTTGATGCTTGTGTAATCAGACACAAAGTGCCAGCTCAGTCCCACCTGCTATTATTTTTTTTAGTATCCATAGAGATATAATGGTACAGCAATCCGCTTACCGCCTGACAATATATACAGAAAAAACTGGAATGGAATCCTTTACAAATTAAACTATACTATAGAGTGGCATTGCAACAGCTTCCTACCCTAAACTTCATTTCACGCTGATGTGGGATGGTGTGGATGCAGCCCCACTGCACCCTAGCATGTTTGGGTGTGCTTCCTTTTCAGCATTCGTGCTGGACACTGCTTCAAAACTGTGACATTGCTTGAGGGAACTGCATGCTGCTTTGAAGAAGCCTGTTAGGCGAAATGTGTCAGCATGTCCTATATTAACTGTAGTTGTTTGCGCTGCTAATCTACCAGCTTATCATCTCAAGCCCTTTTTGGGACTTTGGCAAAATCCACCCATATTTGAGTCAGCCGTTATTTGAACAAATTTCAAGAATATTTGTTATTTACCAACACTTTGTGAGAACGAGTTTCAAATAGTAGAGCATTAAGTATGCATCCACTCACTTAAATCTTCTTTTTAAGCCCTGGTTCACACCTAGGAGTTTTTGAGCAGTTCGAAAAGCGCTTTTAACTGCCCAACACAAGAAATCCCATAATTTCCAATGGCCCTGGTTCACACCTGAGCAGGTAAACGCCAGACGCCTGAAGATACAGGAGCTTCTTGGGCAGTTTCCTCTCCATAGACTTTATTGGAAATGCCCAAAAACGCGCAACAGAAGCATGTTGCACATTTTCGTGAGCGTTTTTGCGCGTGTCCTCCCATTGCCCACAATGGTTTATGAGCTGCCAATCAAAATGCGCGTCTACATGTACGTGCGTTAAAACGTGCATACAAATGTGCATAAACGCGCAAATAACCACATGCTGCTAACGCGCGTACAAACGCGCAAAAACGGTGCTGCCTAGGCACAAACCTTGCTTACCCCAAAGGTAGAAAGAATAAAAGGGGGGTACAGTTTTGGATGGCATTCCTCTTATGAATAGAATCTTTTCATTCCTATTATAAAATATACATTTCTTACAAGGTTTTGCTTTTGCCTCGTAGGTTTCTACACCTCCTTTCTGCTAAATTAATTAGGTTAGTGATTAAGATGGTTGAATTCCTCTTTTCACGGGACTTTGTACAGCTTTACGCCATTGGCATTGCCTGAAGTTGATAAATTTGAGGATTTCTCAACACAGCACAACAGAGAGGTCAAAGTCAGCTTTGATCAGGATGGAGCCCAGGGCAAAGTGCTAGGATAGGACACTGTAATGATGAAAATTAATGATAGAGCATACGAAGAAAGCTTCTCTTATTACCATGGCAACAGCTTTGTTTTCTCTGTGGTCCACCTTCCCTTGCTTCTTACTTATATGATTATTACTTATATTTTTGCAAAATGCAAAAAATTAAGATGCTGGAAATGACAGAGGAACAACTCTGCAGAAAGGGAATCACAGGGCAAAGATTTTCTTTTCCTACCACTTCTTATGTGTCTTCACAGCCAGCTGACACTGTGGTAAATGCTACAGTTTGATTCTTAGGGCCTATTCACACCATGTTGCGCTAAATGCACAATGCATGGACGTCCACCAGGAGGTGTGTTGGGGTGTTATTTAGATGAATGGTAACACAACACACCTAGCGCACAGTACCAGTACCAGTACCATTACCATGCTGTGTGATAGCATACACTAAGCACACGGAAAATGTGTGTTTAGAGCAACGCTATAGTGTAAATAGGACCTTAATGTAGACCTATAAAGTAGCATTACATATGCTGTATATTAGGGGGCCTTGTACCAAAAATGCCCGATTAAAGCAGAACTGTAGCCAAAAATAACAAAATGAAAATAATAGCCCATTAAAGCAGAACTCCAGGCAAACATTTTCTTAACCCTTGCAGTGGGGCTACTCCCGCACTGCAAGGGTTACATGCTCGTTTTCGTTTATGTGCGAAAATAAAAAAGTTATATTTACCCGATGGCTGGCTTGCTCTTAGACCAGTCCCTGGAGCCTCTCTCTCCCTCCGTTCCAGTGTTCTAAGGTCCCATGAGTCATCATGTCCAATACAAGGTGTATTCGATGTAAGGACGACGAGTGACATTCTATCACTGGAGTGGAGGAAGAGAAAGACTGGATAGAGCGGTCTAACAACCAGCCAGCTGCGAGGTTCAGGTGAGTATAACTGTTACTTTCGCACTTACTGCAAGGGTTAAGAAAACTTTTCCCCGGAATTCTCCTTTAACCCTTTTGCTGCCACTGACATATGTCAGCTGTCTCATATGTCGCTGTCAGCAGGCCCTATAACTGCCGGGACTCTGTTTACATGTGTAAAGCCGACTGTTGCTTCCAGGAGTCGGGCAAACTTCTCCTGCTAAGTGCAAATTCCCTTACCAAGTGAACAGCCTATGTGCCTTTAGTAAAGTAACCCTAAAGAGTCTGCGTCCAAGGGTGTGTATCCGTACCTGTATGGATGTGCAAGTTAAGGTCGCCGTATAGTCACGTGCAGTTACATACTGTCATAGAGATGCACAGGCAACTGCATCCGACTACACTCAGCACCTGTCCCTCCCGGGGCAGGGTACTGCTTTGCACGCCCATGTAAATGAGACCTTAAAGTCCATCTACTGGCAAAGCTTTATTCCCTCCCCCTCCCAATGACCCCTCCAGCAATATCTTTTAAGAAATACCTATTGAAACTCTATTATGTTCACATAAGTCTGCGAACCACGTCCCTTGACACCGGGAGTCATGACCGGAAGATCTAATGCTACAGTAGATTGGTTGTTTCTTCCAGAAATTAGCTGCTGCAGTCTTCCGTGGACCCCACCACTGGACAACTGATAGGAAGTAATGTTGACACCCAAAGACGGACCCTCCTCTTTGATGAAAGACTTGGACCTGGCACATGGCCATGAATTAAGGTAAATATTTCTGGCATTTACCATCATTTGTTTCAAACTATTAGTTAGTTGGGGGTCAAGAGATGGGAGAGAGCGTCCAGAGTTTAGCTTTAAGTAGGCTCAGTTCAAACCTTTGCCACTCTAGCTCACAAACAGAAAAACACAAAATTTACATAATCTGATGTTATGAAAACTTAGTAACTGTAGTTTGTAACTGCAGGCCTCATCTAATTTTTGTGTGATATGTATACTAAACATTGCAAGAAATATACTAGTGAAGGAGAGACTGTAGAGTAGCTTAGACGGATCATGGCCTTCTAGGGCTTCTGTGTCTGCAGCGCTGAGTCAACACCTAGGAATGGATATGGAAGGCTGTAAATTCTAATGACTTGCTCTTGGCTAAATTTGAAAACTTTCTAACTCGTCTTTTCTGATTACATGCAATAGTTTAAATTTATTGTGGTAATTACAGACATGGGCTCCATTTGTAGGCAATGCAATGGAATCTTGCTTTAACTTGCCATAAATCTCTTAACTACACAACAATTTGTAATGTGTTACATTGAATGACATCATTAAAACTGTTAGAGCAAGATACAGTATGTAGCTGAACTATGTTTATTCTAAAACCCAGAGGCTGCACAACAATATAGGGTTTATTTAACCCGTTTTGCAGAGCATACTCACATATGCAGCCTGATGGAGGTGTGTCAGTGTAACTGTGTTTTAGGTAGGGTGGAAAAATGCACACTGTTTTTTCTGGGCCCTACTACGGGTACAAAGAACAAATAACGTACACATATGTGGTATCAACGTGAACGTGAATAATTTATTTTGGTTTCTTTTTTTGGTGTTGGGTCATGAAAATAGAAAGAAACACACAGCTCAATTAAAAATATATATTGTGGCAGCAGGCATTCATAAAGTTATTCCTCTAGGGGGAAGTGCTGAGAGGGCTAGAGGCTTTGAGGTAACATATATATATATATATATACAGGCCTCAAAATTTCCACTCGCCCCCTCGCAATTGGCGAGGGAAAATTGCGGGGGGGGGACTCTCTTTCGTCCCGGCCGCTTCAGCTTCAGCTCCACTCAGAGAGGCGGCTCTGATTACACCCGTTATCGCTCCCTCTCTCCCCTTCTGGCCGCCCTGAAGCTGCAGCGGCCGGGAGCAGAGAGAGGGAACGCTGATAGGTGTGATCGTAGCTGCCTCTCTGAGTGCCCACCTCGTGGAGCTGGAGCGGTCGGGAGAAGAGAGAGGGATCGTTCAGCGGTGTGATCAGAGCATTCTTAAAGAGCCCCCCCTCCCAGTCCACATCTTTTGGACGTTATTAATCTGAGTTGTCCCACTCAGTATGCCCTTCGCTTGCGGCCATATTGAGTGGGGCACTCTTTCATATTAATTAACGTGCTGGATTAGTCTGACCCAGGGGCGGACTGGGCCCGGGGGCAGGGTGGCAATTGCCCCCCGAGGCCTCTCTGATACCTTTGCAAATGCCCCCGCCACGGCAAGGACTTTATCTCTCCCCTCTTGGCCTCTGCAGCAGCAGAGCGACCGAGAGGAGAGAGATTAAATGCTTATGGCGCGGTGGGGGGACATTTGCAAAGGTATCAGAGAGGCTTGGGGGGCAATTGCCACCCTGCCCCTGGGCCCAGTCCTCCCCATATATATATTTGTGTTTGGAGTCCACTTACCATGGTCCGGATGGACAGTAATGCCAATAAGGAGTCCACTGTGCCATGGTCCGGATGGACAGTAATGCCAATAAGGGGGCATACTCTGTATGATATATGAAATAAATATTTGAAAGAAAAAAGGGGTGGGAGGGTCATGCTGAAGCTCGCCGTGCCCGGGTGAGCCTGCCAGTGGGTTTTTAAGGAGTGTAGTGGAAGCAGACTCCTCCCTCAAATACAGGCTAACTAATTAGCCTTCAAGCATATATCTTATTTTACTATTATGTGATGATCCTCCTTTGATAATTAAAAAAAAAGGAGATATCCATTACCATTTACCAACCAAATGAAGGTCTAATTTGTCCTGAACCAAACAAGGTATACGTCACTTGGATACACTAAGTAGTTCAAAAGATATGTACAGTTATACTAACAGGGTTAAGGAATAATATGCATAGTCACCTACAGCACAAGCCAGCAATCTTCTTTTAGTGAACTGACGTTAGTAAACTGAAGTCTGATTGGCTCGTATGGAATGCTGCACTTTGCACACTGCTATTAATCCTTGAACTGTTTTGTTACATGAATGGTTTAGAAAAATAACCTGAGTCATAAAAGCCATTGGCCTTTGTATATTGTAGAGCTTCAGTATATCCAGCTGCAGGAGTGATGTTAGCTTGGAAAAGTCCGTAGATCTGTATAGAAGGGCTGATGATATAGCTGGAGAGGGGACTTATGCATACCTCCCAACTGTCCCTCATTTAGAACCAAACCCTCTATCCCTCGTTCCTCCTCAGTTATCCCTCTTTTTTAGTCTGATGTACAGATATCTATGAAAAGGTTCCATTTAGCTACAGAAAGTGTTATTCGGCACTAAAACTTTCATCTTATCTCTTAATTATCTTGTTTGCTATTTGCGAAAAGCCAGTATAAAGGAAAAGTAATGGTGAAAAAACACAATTCTGTGTTTTAACCAATTTTGGCAAACATTTCTTACTGGTCTGCATAACAGGGGGTGTGGCAGGGGTGCATCTATTGCCTAAATACATTGGTGAGCAGTGGCGGAACAAAGGGCCACGGTGCAAGATTTTTTCTCAGCCCCCCTTCCCACTCCTAAGTAGAGGAGCTCACACTCTAATGCAGAATAATATCAGCTATAGAGGACTACAAATCCCAGCAATACATTATACAACAATGCAGAATAATAGTATATGAATTTGGTACATACTCTGTGCTGCCGCTCTGCTCCAGGGTACCAACCTGAAGTCTCGGGCAGAGGGTCTAAGGAGGGGTACAGAAAAAGTCTCAGGTGGGGAAGATGTGCGGCCGGCGGAAGCCCTGTAAGAAGGTGCTGTCTGGTTCCCCAGAAGGCTGATGCGCAGGACCTAACACAGCAGAATCAATTTGAAAAATTAAATTGCAGAGGTCCAGAGGCCAGTTGTAATGCAGAAGTCAGTGATGTAACGCATAGTACAGAGGTCAGCGGTGTAACAAATAGTGCAGAGGTCAGCGGTGTAACACATAAAGCAGAGGTCAGTGGTGTAACACATAGTGCAGAGGTCAGCAGTAAACACAGAGTGCAGAGGTCAGCGGTGTAATACAGAGTACAGAGTCAGCGGTGTAACGCAGAGTGCAGAAATCAGCAGTGTAATGCATAGTACTGAGGTCAGCGGTGAACACAGAATGCAGAGATCTGTTGTAACGCAGAGTGCAGAGGTCAGTGGTGTAACATATAGTACAGAAGTCAGCAGTTAACACAGAGAGGGGAATTTATCAAAACTGGAGCAGACAGAATCTGGAGCAGCTGTGCATTGCAACAATCAGCATCCACCTTTTATTTTCAAATCTTAACTGAACAAACTGAAGAGAAGCTGCCTGAAGTGAGGCAACTGCTCCAGATTCTTCTGTTCCAGTATTGATACATTTCCCCCAGAGTGCAGAGGTCAGCGGTTTAATACAGAGTACAGAGGTCATCGGTGTGACACACAGTGCAGAAGTCAGTAGTGTAATGCACAGTGCAGAAGTCAGTGGTGTAACACAGAGTACAGAGGTCAACAGTGTAATGCAGAGGTCAGCGGTGTGACACACAGTGCAGAGGTTAGTGGTGTGATGCAGAGTGCAGAGGTAAGCGGTTTGATGCAGAGGTCAGCGGTGTGACACACAGTGCAGAGGTCAGCGGTGTGACACACAGTGCAGAGGTCAGCCGTGTGACACACAGTGCAGAGGTCAGCGGTGTGACGCACAGTGCAGAGGTCAGCGGTGTGATGCACAGTGCAGAGGTCAGCGGTGTGACGCACAGTGCAGAGGTCAGCGGTGTGACGCAGAATACAGAGGTCAGCGGTGTGACGCAGAGTACAGAAGTCAGTGGTGTGATGCAGAGTACAGAGATCAGCAGTGGGGGGTTTTCTGTCGGGTGAAGCCTCCAGTTCAGCATGATGCCCAGCCGTCTCCCTGTGCCTTCAATTCAGGACTCTCTGCCAATGGTGGTGGTGCAGTCTTCCTCCCAGCCTATGGCAGCTAAATTGGGTGGAGAAAGCTGCAGGTGGCCACCGAGGAGCCTGACTATTGAAGCGGACATTTAGAAAGGCAGCCGAGCCAGCTTTTCTCCTCCCCGGCCGCTGCAGCGGCCAAGAGGAGAGAGCTGACAGGTGTGAACGCAGCTGTGGCAGCCATTTTAAAGGGCCCCCGCCCAAGTCCGCCTTTGCCTACACTCCTGGTCACCAGGCCGAGGGTCTCCTAGCACCAAACTACGCGTCCCTGGCCCATTTCAACTGCCAGCCAAGAGAATCCCCAGCCAGCAGTTAAGTGAAAACAAATGGGCGGGGGATGCTGGCTGACAACATTACCCAAATATGGCTATATTGGATGCTATTGGCCATGGAATTCATCCACTGCTTGCTGTCAATCAGCAGCAGAGTGGACCTGATGGGGAACTAGTCCCCTGGCATCTCCATTAGTCTCTGTCCACTGTCAGTCACTGGTTGTTAAGGACGCTGTGAGCCAGTAGCAGGCTGGCTATTGACTTTGACACCTGGCCACTGACTGCTGTAAGTCACAAGGCAGACGGACCTGATGAGGAACTAATCTCTTAGAATTTCCCATCAGGCTCTTCGCACCCCAACTAAAGTCTTTGGTTGTTGCATCTGTATGTGTGACAGATGCAGTGGCCGGGCCGAGAGCTTGGTAACAGAGGATGGAGTGTCTGGTATAAACACTCTGACCTCAGTGTTCCTCCGCACTGCACATGGCAGTGTTTACCCTAAATTCATGTGTTTCCAACGGTTACATGAATCTAGGGCAAGCACTGACACGCTTATATGAATTCCAGGGATTATGCTGTAAGGTGTCCCTTTTTTGGGGGGTGGGTGGGGATGGGGGGGTATGCTGATGTCATCTCTGCAGCAGCTCAACCATTTCACTTCTGAGGTTTGACTGTAATAGCCGTGCAGATAAAAGAAGGTAAGAAGGTAATTGTTAGGGTTTACATGCACTTAAAGGTGAACTCCAGGCAGATATAACTTTAACAAATTAGGGATTCAAAGTTTTTTATTGGTTTCCATAAGATTAGCATATTTTAATACCAGTTTTTAACATATATATCCAAAGAACAAAAAAAATTCAGAATTTCTCACATTAGCATTATTTCCCCGCTATATGGAAACTTATGGAAAAACTTTTTACTATACAAAAAGAAAAAGAACAAAAACAAA
This sequence comes from Nanorana parkeri, assembly GCF_000935625.1. NCBI lineage: Eukaryota > Metazoa > Chordata > Amphibia > Anura > Dicroglossidae > Nanorana > Nanorana parkeri. The sequence continues at coordinate 882,399 of NW_017306511.1, forward strand.
AACAAGAAAAGTAAATAAACATAAAAGAAATGAACGATCGTTTTATATTGTAAAAATCAAGGCATTAATTATGGTTTCTTTTGGTTCCAAGCAGCAAAACAATTTTGCTTAAGCTAAAGCATCGAGAGTAGTGTTGTGTGTATTTGATATCTCTTGGTATATCAACCAAGGCTCCCATACTGCTTCAAATTCTGCATAGCTGTCCTGCAAAATGCTATATAGTTTCTCATGGATCATGATCCAATTCACTTTAGAGAGCACCAAAGTGAATGGAACCTTTTCGGCTTTCCAAGACCGAGCTATTGATGTCTTAGCTGCCAGGAAAAAAAAGGAGACAAGTTTGCTCTGTGTCCTAGAGATGTCCGGGATTGATTTGTTTAGTAATATATACTGTGGTTCTCTGGGGATATGAATCCCGAGAATCCTAGAAAGCAGGGCAACCAACCTGTTCCAAAAAGATCGTAATCCTGGACACTGCCACCAGACCTGGCGCATAGTGCCCTGCTGTTTACAGCCCCTGAAACATAACGAACTGACGCCTGGGCCCATCTTCGCTAGTTTTGCTAGCACAAGATACCAACGAGAAAAAACTTTATAGTTAGCTTCTAGGAGAGAAACATTTAACAGTCCCTTAGTTGATCTTATAGAGCACTGTTGCCATTCCTCTAGGGAGAGTGATGTCCCTATTTCTATCTCAATAAGATATGTAATTGGTCTATGGAGTTTAATCAAATCGCCAATCCTATACAATCCTTTGTCTATCCACCATTTAAATGCTTTTGGCTGTAATCCGGGCATAACATTAACATTTTCAAATAGGGGCGCGAGGGGGGAGTGAGAAGACACCATCCCTTCCTTGTTTCGAATCTGATCCCATAATGCTAGAGAATGTATTAAAGTTGGCGCCAGGGTCTTTGGCCTTTGTTTGGATTTCATCCATTTGAGTGCCTCAATAGAGGGTCCCTTATGCAAGCTAAGTTCCATCCTGACCCAGTCTGGAACAACTGACTTGAGGTAGATGGATGATAGTTGTTAAATTTGTGCTGCACTATAAGAGAAGCAAAGCAGTAGATATATGCAAAAACATTTGAAGGAGAACTATGAGGTGAGTGATTTTCACTCACCTCATAGTTCTAGCCGAACCTTTCAAAAGGGGTTAATACTTACTTGTGTCTACGCCGCGCGCTTACGTCCGAACATCTTAAAATTTCTCGGGAGGCCGCAAATGATCTTGGGGCGGGCGCAGTTCAGATCTTCGTCTGGGAGACGAGGAGAGACACAAGATAAGTATATTGAGCAGCGTGCACCCACAGACTCCATGGGACACGAGCGAAGCCGAGGACAGAGGAGTCAGCGCTGGATCGGAGACCCACAGCAGCACTGGAGGGACAGCTGAAAAGGACAGGAAAGAAGAAGATCGGATTAAATTACATAATTTAAGGTAAGTCCTTACACTAACATTGGGGGGAGGGGAAAAAATGTATCCTTTAATGTCACTTTAAAAAATACATTATAAAAATCATCATTTAAAAAGTGCCCCAATATGTATACCTTAGCAAAGTTACACCAATGCCAAATCAACCTTCTATCTATACAGTGTCCAAGGTCCACAGTGTCATCATGGATTATCTGATCCTATTGATGTGGATCTTCAATGGAGGTGAAAACTGTCTCTGTCCACTGACTTGGTGCCACACCGCACCCCTTTAACTGTCTTCAGAAGACATTCTTACCTCATGTCACCAGTGTGCCACATCTTTTCATCAATTCATACCACTTGACCTCTACACTTTCAAGCTCCTGTTTTGCCAACCAGCACTCGTGCCGTTCTATTGACCTTGCACACCCTGTCTTACTATCCAGTGGAGCTTGGACTGGAGCAGTAAGAGAGGCTGTCCTCTGTAATTTTCAACTGCAGTTGCTAGAGTTTGAAAGCACAGCACCGATAGAATGAAAAGATGCTGCTGCTAATTTTGTTGGTCCTGCAATAATTGATAATATTAAACCGATAAAAATACACAATTAAATCGATAAAAGCACACTAAAATCAGCGCACACAAAAAAAACACTTTTTCGACTAAATCTAAAAGATAAAACTGCATTGAGTTAATATATAACAAATATTTGTAAATTTAAAATTGTGCCTTTTTGCAAAACGGTAAAAAAATGAAGGAAAGCAAAACTGTAAGTAAGCAACTTGTGCTAAAAAACTGTGTTGTGGTAATACCTGATCTGCAGTGTCGTGTGTGCGCTGTGTTGGTGTGTGTTGTGATAAAATTATGCAGACATACATTTAATCGCAACACAGCATGTTACAAGTCAAGGCAATGTGTCCCAACGCTTTGCCATGCTCTGCCATACAGTAAAAATTATTTTATTGAAAAAAAAAAAGCAATCATCACTGCGATGTGCTCTAACATTGCACTGCAGCGCATGTGCATGACGTACAGCACAATATGGTGCACACTGTTGTTATGTGTATGTTATGTGTGTGTGGGAGGGGTTGTGTTTTTTTTAATTTTTAACTATTTTTTTATTTTTTTAAACTGTTGGGGGCTTCAGGGAAATATCAGGAGTCTAAACAGACCCTTGGCATTTCCCTTTTGAAATAGAAAAAAAGATTGAGGACATAGAATCCTCAATCTCTTTTTTTTTTTTTTAATTGACCAAGCACTAAATGAACAGGAGCACTCAGTACAGGGGTTTCCTGCACAGGGGTTTCTTTAATTGCCCAGGAAGCTGGCTCCATGCTGTTTGCCTGGCTCGATGCTGATTGGCCTGGGAAGCCAGCTTCCCAGCCAATCAGCATCGAGTCAGCTGTTTGGTGGGCTCGATGTTAAATGGCCTGGAAGCTGGTTTCCCAGCCAATCAGCATCGAGCCGGCTTCCCGGCCAATCAGGAAGCCGGGAGGCGGGTCATTACCTGCCGCCTGGCTTCCTGATTGGTCGAGAAGTCAGCTCTATGCTGTTTGGAAGGCTCAATACTGATTGTCTAGGAAGCTGAAGCGACCATGAACTTAAAGCTGGAGTGACCATGAGCTTATAGCAGAAGGGTAAAAGCCAGCGGCGTGAGGCATACTAAGGTGGCCAGCTGGCAGCGGTGGAGTTCCGCCATATACCTTATGTCGTTGGCAGGGAAAGGGTTAAAGGAGACTGGGCCTTTTCTTGAATATCCACATCACACCGGTACTACCTATTGGCTGTTAGGCACCGTGATCTTCTCAGGATCCAGAAGAGAGTATGTAGACGATGCCGTCAGTCTGAGGGAACCATTGGGGACCGGTTGGCATGGACACATCTGGACACATATGCAGTGCTGGATTACCAGTGCCCCACGCAGGGAAAGCTACAGATTTACTTTAACTTTTCTTGCTACCCCACCACTCCGTTCAGCCACGGGGAGCCACAGAACATCCTGTGTAAGTTTTGAGTCTCTGGAATTTTTTTAAGCTAGTCTATCATGAGGTAATTCCTAATATCTATAACTGTTTTGGGTTAGCGACTCAGAAAGCATTGAAGCCAAGACATGAGCATGACAGCCAGCGAAGGTTGCTCAGTATTACTGTACTCCACACTATTTTTGCATATATGCCATATTTAAGAAGAATTGTACTTGACTGCTTTTCGCAGCATTTACATTTTTACTCTTCTCAGCTCCAAAGATTAAAAATCATCTATGTGAAAATCACTGTACGCATCTCTGGATTTACACAGCGAACAACAATCAAGGACAAAAGAGACAAAACAGTGATTACGAGAGGTCAGGCGGAAATACAAGAGATTCCAGTAGCTTGTAATCAAAGGTACCATGGGACCAGGGCATGAGAGGGCTTTTTATAGAAAGGAAGGTTGGCAACAACAGATCAGTGATTTTTTTTACAAACAAGCCCCAGCCGAACTCTTTCAGCCAAAAACACATAAGGTTAGCAAGCAAGTCAAGTTAGGACAATGAAACTGAACAAAGCTGATGATCAGTTTTTTCTCTAGTGGTGTTTGAGTGATGGTTGGAGGCACCAGACTAGGCTTTCTTTACCGTTGGTGGTTTAGTGCCTTGGTTCTCAACTGGTGGGTCGTGACCCAAAAGTGGGTCGCGACCCCATTTTCAGTGGGTCGCCGCATGGCTTCCACTTTTCTAGGTGAGATGCTCTTCAGCCTCCCCCTAGCGCAGCACTGTCCATTCTTTCGCCAAGCAGCCATCCAAAATAGGCTGCCCAGGGTCGAGCGTCAGCTTGAGATGGGATGGGGCTATGGTCGTGAGAGAGCTCCATCCATACATGCATTACTTAATTTTTTGGAGTGTGTGGGAGAATGTGTCTGTGGTTGTGCATGCATGTCAGTGTTTTTAAGGCCCCATTTACACTAATACAGTGCATTAATCCTATAGTACCGTGCGATTTACGGGGCACAATCGCATCTACCATGCATTGTGATGCGGGAGGTGTGTTGCGTTGATATTCATTTGAATGGTACCACAAGCGCACACACCCACCCGCAGTCTGTACGCCTGCACTAGAACGCGTGGCACCCTAATGCTGTGCGTTCCATTGCAGTATGACTTGGGTCGCGACTTATTGACCAAAGAAAAATGTGGGTCCTGAGGTTATACAGGTTGAGAACCACTGGTTTAGTGTATCATACATGATACCTCTTTTAGATTGTAAACCCTCAGGGGCAGGGCCCTCCTTACCATCTTGTCTTGAATTGTATTGTAACTGTAATGTCTTCCTTATATTGTAAAGCGCTGCTCAAACTGTTGGCGCTATATAAATACTATGTAATAATAAAAAATAATAATTAGCACTCTGCGGTTTATTTCAGTGTTTCTCAACCTTTTTTTCAGTCATGACACCCTTTTAAAAGTATGCAAAATCCCAAGGCATCCCAGTCTAAAATGTGAAAAAACAAAAAAAGAAACAATGTGTGACCCCTCCTAAATCCATACAGGACCCTTATCCCAGACAGAGGTCTGGTATGCATTTTAAGGGGGGCACCCCATGCAAAAACTCATAAAGAATGGGGTTCCCCCCTTTATATCAGAGTCCCTCCTTTCACACCAGAAACCCCCTTCACATCAGTGTCCTTCCATCACATCAGAGGCCACAGCTGCAGTACGATGGCAAAGGCGGAGAAGGCCTGGATGGAGGCACACTTTTCTAAATGGATCCCACCCTCCCTGGATTAACTTTATTTGGTTCCATGGTGCCTGCATCACGGAAAGAGGCATGATGCTCTGTGAAAGGTTAAGGCACCCCCGAGGTAGCCAAAAGGAACCCTGGTTGAGAAAGGCCAATCAATAGAAACACATATGCTCACTAGAGCCAAGGAGTGATCAGCTGCTATGTGGAACTTCAAATCCCAACAATTAGGCGTGATGTATATTTATTTTGAAATGCATGCTGGAACTTGTAGTTCCACCAAGCTGGAGGTGTAAAGCTGTATATAGTGGATTCTGAAGTGTAACTATAGTATTGTCTGAATATATAAAGCGCTGTTTAATATGATGGCGGTATAAAAATGGGAAATAAATATTGTTGTTTTTTTGTGCTAAATTCTACTTGCTTGTTTACAGAGTTCATTCTGCGTTCATTCAGACACAGTAAACTAGGGATGGGGCAGTACGGCCAGTTGTAATCTCTTGCTAATGAGATTTAACCACTTGTTGACAATCACCTCATTAGCAGCACATTCATTTCAGGATGGTGTAAATGAGGTGACAGCCAACAAGCAATTAAATCTCTCAGTAGCAAGAAATTAAACTGCCCTTGTAGCCCTCGCCTAGATATGTTATGGTTCCTGTGACACAAATCTACAGTACCCTACTTCTTGTTACTGAATCACCAGGGCTGATTTACTAAAGGCTGTTCCCTTTGTAGGGTAATTTCCCCCTTAGCTTAGTGAATGAGGTGAAGCTCTGCTGACTTCCATTATGCAATCATGTGCAAGAGCAAAAATATATTTTTCTTGTATTTGTTTCCTTGCCTGTGATTGGTTATTTTTTGCGACGTGAATTATCATCACATTCACTAAGTCAAGGGAAAATTCCTAATGTTCCTTTATTAAATGAACCCTAGTATGTCATACAGTAAATGTACTCATCCTTTGTTTTGACATTTAGGACTGCACACAGCTGTAGGAAAATATGGTGATCTGAATGCAGGATATTGCTGGAGGAAGCTGGCAGCAAAATCCTGCATCAAAAGTGCTTTGTGCGCTGTATGCTTGTAATGTTTGTGCAGTGTTAACATGCATACAGTGTGTAGGTCAAAGGTGCCTGGTTGGTTGCTAGGATGCTAGGTGGCTTGAGCCACCTGCATCCTAGCAACAAGGGCCTCTAGGTGGCTTGAGCTGCCTGCATCTTTGCAACAAAGGCCTCTAGGTGTCTCAAGCTGCCTGTGTTCTAGCAACAAAAGAACTCTAGGCAGCTTCAGCTGCCTGCATCATAGCAACAAAGGCCTCTAGGCAGATTGGGTTGCCAGTGTCCTGGCAACAAATGACTCTAGGCAGCTCAAGCAACCTGCATTCTAGCAACAAAGGCCTTTAGGCAGTTCGAGCTGCCTGTTTCCTAGCAACAAAGAACTATAGGCAGCTTGGGCTGCCTGCATACTAGCAACAAAGACTTCTAAGTGGCTTGAGATGCCTGTGCCCTAGCAACAGGGGGCTCTAGACGGCTGGAGTTTCCTGTATCCTAGCAACAAAGGACTTAGGCAGATCTAGTTATCTGTGACCTAGCAACTAAGGCAGTTCAAGCATCCGGGTGAATGTAAACAAAGGGGCTGGGAATGCTGGGTGATGTCATTATCCTAATATGGCAATTGCCATATTTGGCCAATGATGCGAGCCAGTGTCCCTGCCCCTTTGATTACATTCAGCTGTTAGCTGGATTTCTCCAAGCAGGCAGCTGAATGGGGCTGGGGATGAGTCACTGGTTACATCCTAACAACCAATGACTTGAAGCTACACTGATAGTGGGTGGAGCCTGATGGGGGAATGCTGAAAGACTAGTTTCCCATCAGGTCCACCTTCCTTGTGATTGATAGCCAAGAGGTCTATGGAATCTGCCTGTTTCTATCAGCTACATGAATTGCTCCCATGCCATTCCTAGCAAGTGACATTAAAAAATGTGTAGTGTGCTCCACTCCAGATCCTGCCAATGCCATGTGTACTGTGCTCAGCTCCAGATCCTGCCAGTGCCATGTGTAGTGCACCCAGCTCCTTCCAGTGCTATGTGTACTGTGCTCAGCTCCAGATACTGCCAGTGCCATGTGTAGTGCGCCCAGCTCCAGATCCTTCCAGTGCCATGTGTACTGTGCTCAGCTCCAGATCCTTCCAGTGCCATGTGTAGTGCGCCCAGCTCCTTCCAGTGCCATGTGTACTGTGCTCAGCTCCAGATACTGCCAGTGCCATGTGTAGTAAGCCCAGCTCCAGATCCTTCCAGTGCCATGTGTACTGTGCTCAGCTCCAGATCCTGCCAGTGCCATGTGTAGTGCGCCCAGCTCCTTCCAGTGCCATGTGTACTGTGCTCAGCTCCAGATTCTGCCAGTGCCATGTGTAGTGCGCCCAGCTCCAGATACTTCCAGTGCTGTGTGTACTGTGCTCAGCTCCAGATCCTGCCAGTGCCCTGTGTACTGTGCTCAGCTCCAGCCAGTGCCATGTGTACTGTGCTCAGCTCCAGATCCTGCCAGTGCCATGTGTGGTGTGGCCAGCTCCAGATCTTTCCAGTGCCATGTGTACTGTGCCCAGCTGTCAGTGCCATCAGTAGTGTGCGGAGTTCTGGACAGTGTCAGTGCCATTTGTAGTGTACTGAGCACCGGACACTGTCAGTGACATGAGTAGTGTGCTAAGCTCCGGACAGTGACATGAGTAGTGTACTGAGCTCCGGACACTGTCAGTGCCATGTGTAGTGCACTGAGTTTAGGACACTGTCAGTGCCATGTGTAGTGTACTGAGCTCCGGACACTGTCAGTGCCATGTGTAGTGCACTGAGTTTAGGACACTGTCAGTGCCATGTGTAGTGTACTGAGCTCCGGACACTGTCAGTGCCATGTGTAGCGTACTGCGCTCCGGACACTGTCAGTGCTAAGTGTAGTGTACTGCGCTCCGGACACTGTCAGTGCCATGTGTTGTAGTGTACTGCGCTCCGGACACTCATTGCCAGGTGTAGTGTACTGCGCTCCGGACACTGTCAGTGTCATGTGTAGTGTACTGACCTTGGCTGGCACTGATCTCTCTGGGAGTGTGGTGATGTGTACTCCCCGTGTATGAGCTCTCGGATCGCCCGCAGCATCTGTAATAGGCGGCTGCCTGTGAAGTCCAGCCCCGGCTCTACGTTTTCCAGCAGCGGCAGCATTTCTCCTCCTCCCCTGGCTGGCATTGTGTATGAGTGGCTGTTGATCGTGTCTCCCTCAGCCGGCACATCGCTCTCCCCGGATCCCCGCCACGGGGCGTCAGTCTGCAGCATTCCGGGCTCGGGGGCCGAGAGAAGCTCCGTTCTCCAGGCTGGGAGAGGAGTGGAGGGCACACGGCTGGCACAAAGGTAGGAGCATCCCCCCTCTGTACCCGGATCACTTCCCTGTACCCCTCCACAATCACACAAGCCTGCTGACAAGCATCGCTCCGGCTACAGGCACCGCTACCCCCCAGCACGGAGAAAGTTTGCGGCGCTCAGCCGGGGTCTGGTGTCTGTCCCCGGGATACTTTCCCAGTTCCTGCACATTTGGGCTCCGGACACACTGCTGGGCACCATGGACCGATCACACCCACTTCTATGTCTCCGCACACACGGGACAAAGACTTGTCGATAGGGAGACAAAGCGCGACATCGATCAGATATCAATAACATATTTATTTATCATAACGGGTATGTACACATCACTTCATATATTGCACATTCACATCAGTCTCTGCACCCAAGGAGCTTGCAATCCAAACCTACCTCACGTGAATAGAGGAGCAGCTTACAATCAATGGTCCTTAGCTCACATGTATAGAGGAGCTTACAATCTAAGGTCCTCATCTCACATGTGTAGAAGGAGCTTACAATCTAAGGTTCTCATCTCACATGTATGGAGGAGCTTACAATCTAAGTTCCTCATCTCACATGTGTAGAAGGAGCTTACAATCTATGGTCCTCATCTCACATGGATAGAAGGAGCTTATAATCTAAGGTTCTCATCTCACATGTATAGAGGAGCTTACAATCTAAGGTCCTCATCTCACATGGATAGAAGGAGCTTACAATCTAAGGTCCACGGATATAAGGAGCTTACAATCTAAGGTCCTCATCTCATGTGTAGAAGGAGCTTACAATCTAAGGTCCTCATCTCAGATGTGTAGAAGGAGCTTACGATCTAAGGTCCTCATCTCACATGGATAGAATGAGCTTATAATCCAAGGTCCTCATCTCACAAGGATAGAAAGAGCTTACAATCTAAGGACCTCATCTCACATGTATAGAGGAGCTTACAATCTAAGGTTCTTCTCTCAGATGTGTAGAAGAAGTTTACAATCTAAGGTCCTCATCTCACAGGGATAGAAGGAGCTTACAATCTAAGGTCCTCATCTCACATGTGTAGAAGGAGCTTACAAGCTAAGGTCCTCATCTCACATGTGTAGAATGAGCTTACAATCTAAGGTCCTCATCTCACATGTGTAGAATGAGCTTACAATCTATGGTCCTCATCTCACGGATAGAAGGAGCTTACAATCTAAGGTCCTCATCTTACATGGATAGAAGGAGCTTACAATCTAAGGTCCTCATCTTACATGGATAGAAGGAGCTTACAATCTAAGGTCCTCATCTCACATGGATATAAGGAGCTTACAATCGAAGGTCCTCATCTCACATGGATAGAAGGAGCTTACGATCTAAGGTTCTCAGCTCACTTGGATAGAAGGAGCTTACAATCTAAGGTCCCTCTCTCACATGTATAGAGGAGCTTACAATCTAAGGTCCCCATCTCGCATGGATAGAAGAATCTTATAATCCAAGTCCCTATCTCACATGCATACACACACATACAAGGCGAATTCAGGCAGGATACCAATTAACCTTCCACATTTCTTTGGAGTGTAGGAAAAACGCAGAGTACACAGAAGAAACCCCTGCAAGCACAAGGAGAACATGCAAACTCCATGCAGTGCCAACCACTGAGCCATAATGCTGGCCAATATAGACTTAGTTTACAAAGCTGACACACAAGTATCCTGATGTCCAGTACTATATGACAATGTCACATGGCTAAAATAAAGATCCTTATCCTTGTGAATGGCGCCTACTGTTTATATTTCTCGGATTCTCTGTGTTTCTGTAAGCACTGTAGTCACGTTGCTTTTGTTTAGTGCAGATAAGGGATGGAACTAGTTTTCCGCACAGCCCTTGTCATCTGGTTGCATTACTTTATGGTTACAAATATGTCTGTTGGGATTCCTGAAAGTGAACAGATGAACCGATCTGCATCCCTATTGCCATTGTCAGTAGGTTTGAAATACAGCTCTATTATGTGTTGACAGCTGTACAGTGTCCAGATAGTCAGTGCTATGCCAAATTGCATACTTCAGGCTATAAGAGTTTAAGTGGACAAAGCGTGATTGGCGTGGACGTCGGTGGCACTTTCTTATCTGTAATCTTCCTTTGTTTTCCTCTGCTGAGAAATGCCTGCCTGTTTCTCCTTTCTATTGTGAGCGCCGGAGACTCCTTCTGTTAACCTTTCCATAAGCCAGCGCCTTATGTGTGCACAACCCCTATAGAATAGATGACTAATCTCGCCGAATCAGTCTCTAGCAGCTACTGAACACCAGGATTCCCATTTAACCATAGCAGTAAAAAAAAAGTTACTCAAGTAGACTTGTATAAAATAAAGTATGCTGTTAACTGTTTGCAAGGCATTATATTGCCGTCGTTGGAGATGAGTTTATTTGATGGGTCGTGCTGTTATCTGGCTTGTGTTTAACGATTAGCTCAAACTGTGGAATATATCATGAATTACAGGTTAGATTTATGTGTTACTATAACAATCAGATGGCGACTTAGTCATTGCCTTGTTGGAAATCTGTTGCCTTTCCTTATACATTATAAAATATGCATATCCTCCTTAATGCTGCATGTTGAATGCCACCTAATTACCAGCGAGTGCCTCTCAGCATTGTTCTCGATTCATTTTCCCACTTTAATAAGGCTAGTAAGTCTCTGTACACTTGTTCCCTCTTTTTAAAATGCATTTGCTATCAATCAGTGTGTACAAAGCCTCAGTGTTTTTTGTTTTTTTTTACTATTGCTGAAAAGGTGATACAGATTTCCACTTTAACATTAGAAATAAAAGAACTGTGCTTAGCAATGAAATGACAACATATGTGTAAGTTGTGGTGATGACGAGCAGTTAAACTTGTATGTAGATAAGATATGTGTATGTTGATTTTTTGTTATTTTTCTTATTTATTGTATGTATATTTTGTATAAATAATAAAAAGATATTAAACAAGAATTTACAACATATGAATCATGGATGATAACATGCTCCAAGAAAAGTTTGTAGTTAGAGTGCATAGGGATATTCATACAATACAACCTAGGCAACATAGCCGTGTTTCCCCGAAAATAAGACACTGTCTTATATTTTTTTTGGCTCAAAAAAACACACTAGGTCTTATTTTCGAGGTAGGTCTTTTTTTTTTTTTTAATGTACAACAATCCACACTTATTAATGTAGAAAAGTCTACATGTATTCATGCACATAAATATGGTGATCAGGGGTGCCGTACCTTTCCAAGAGCAATTTGCTAACCAATTGCAGCCAGAATGAGCGAAGCGCACTTTCACTACCGATTCCTCACAGGCGGTGGGCATCTGTCTGTGACAGAAGCCGGCGCTAAAGAGGAGGCATCGGCTTATGCGCCTCTGCTCCCTCCGGTGCCGCCTCGCTTAGTCTAGCGCTGGCTTCGTTGGTCACCGCTGATTCTCTCCTGCCTCTCCCGCGGCTCTTCAAGTTCCCCCTTTATGCCACCACCGGCCCTGGGAATGGTCACAACTAGGTCTTATTTTCGGGGTAGGTCTTATATTTTAGCAATTCCCAAAAATAGTACTACGTCTTATTTTCGGGGTAGGTCTTATTTTCGGGGAAACAGGGTAGTAACATTTGGGGAAAGAATTCTCAGCTGGACAAAGCAGGTCTATAACTTGAAACAAAAACATCACCAATGTGCTGTGTTAGATGGATAGATGGGTTTCTGAACCATTGCAGCTCTACTTCAGATCAATAACAAGTGCCTCTGGCAGTCAGAGGTGCTTGTTATCACAGCATGGAGATTTTCCAAGTTATTGGAAATTATCCCTACAATCCAGCTCCTTTAATCTGTAGGGTATATTTTATAAATAATTCTCCGAGCCCAAATCTTTGTGAGTGTTTTGTTCTGTGTGAATAGAGGCAAAAACAAATGTTAAGGTTTTAGGTAAGTACCACATTATGGCAACTAGATAGAGCTGAAGAGCATAGGAAATAAATAAATACTTATTTCCTCTGCTCCCGGGCTCTATTTAGTGATCATAATGCAGTATTACATTACATTGGACCTGAAAAAAAATATATAATAAGAATGTTAATTTGTGCCTCTATTTGCACAGAATTAATGTTCACAGAGATGCACAGGGTGAATGGCTCCGCAGATTGTTTATAAATAGACCCCTTTGTATGTGCACTGCTGGCATTATCAGGTGAAGATCACAGTGGGTATTGTGGGGGTATGCAGAAATCTCTCGTCAGCATTCTTGGGAAATCTATCCTATCTGGGAGCCTGTGGAATAATATAAAGGAGGAGATAACATGGGTATGTGGTTTCTTTATAAAGCTTGCTTGGTGAACCAGTGCAATCACCGTTGCAAAACAATAAGCATTCTATGACAGTTGTATCAGATTTGTATTTGGAACTTGCAGTGATATGCCTGTGTGTGTGAGTTGGGTTAAGGACCTGTATTTGGATGGTATTATTGTTGCTTTGATCTCCCCAGTCCTGCACATTTGTGAAGTATTTTTTTTCTGCTTTTGATTCGATGATTTATATATATATACAGTGTGTGTATGTATGTATATATATATATATATATATATA
>NW_017306511.1:896871-923625 GCF_000935625.1 Nanorana parkeri
ATATATATAATGATGAGATCACTTTGTTGCAAAATGATATTTGTGGAGTTTTACTTATGTGGTGAATAATCTAGCACTGTTTGGATAGGTCAGCCTTTCTCAACCAGGCTTCTGTGGAACACTAGGGTTCCTCCAGAGGTTGCTAGGGGTAACTTGAAAAGTGAGCAGTGGTGGATTGAGTCATACAATGGTGGATTGAGGCTCACAATGGTAGATTGAGGCTCACAATGGTGGATTGAGGCTCACAACGGTGGATTGAGGCTCACAATGGGGGATTGAGGCTCACAATAGTGGGTTGATTCTTATTGACTTCCAATAAAAGTTGTTCATTTTTACCTCTGGCTACATTCTTTATTACCTCCTGCATAAGGAGACTTTTCTCCAATGATCACCAAGGTATAACAGACCTGTCCACTAATGACCACTAGTGTAAGGGTGCCCATACAGTGTGCGAATTTCGGCTGGTTTTTGAGGAACCTGCTGAAATTCGCACAGTGTGTACCTATGTCGGCACCCTTTCAGCCACATCCCACTATCAGCTGATCGAAGGAGCTGGTCAGAGAATCTTCAAACGAACAGAGCTGGCAGCCAATAAGCGGCTGACTCTGGTGGAGTATTCTGACAGCAGCTGCCGGCCGCTGTCAGAATACAATGCAAACAGCGGGATTCCTCGATCGACACACTCCTAAGTTTTTTGTGCAGCTGAACGGGAAAAAAAAAATAGAGCAGTGTATTGCCAGCCTAGGAAGACACAACAATTTTAACTGTCTTCAATTCTTATCTGGCTTTTATCATTATTTTGTAAATTATTAAAGAAATGCGGGGTGGGGGCAGGTATAAGATGATTCACGCTTGGTGTCAATTATTCTAGATATGTCACTTTCTTGATTTTTTTTTATTGTTCTTTAAAATGTTCTACAAATTATTGATCATGCAAATGTACCATAAGCTGTGGACAAATTATTATTTTCCAACCGTTTCCAACCGGTTCCCTGAGAGCAGATAGGTATTTTAGTGGTTCCCCTGTGTTGAAAAGGTTGAGAAAGGCTGGATAGATAGTTGTCTTCTAAAGGTTGTCAAACAAATCATGTCAGGCAGTGATTTCAGTGTGCCCTTCTTCTGGCTCCTCAGTGGTCACTTTGCTGTTGTTCTGGGACCTCCAAGAAGTGTAGCCTCATGGATAAAGTATGTTAATAAAGGACAGTTCATGTTTAATTAATAATACCCAGAGCTGTATGGGAGGATAAAATAAAGAATCTGACTGCATTAAAGAGAAGTTATTTGATGAGATGGTCCTGCTCATGAATTTTGTTTCCAACTGAACGCAAGTTAATAATTTTTATGTTTTCATATGAAGACATGAAGATGATTGTGGACCCAACTAAAGGTGACGTTTGTTTAGTTTACCTTTGCGCTATCATATAAAACCCAAATGGGCCTTTATATTACTATCACTTTGAATCCTAGGAATTGTAAAACCCATGGTAACTGATAACTAGCGTGGATGTTCATCAGACCATTACCAGCAGTAATTACTGATCCAATCAAAAGCTACTGGATGCAAGGCTGGACATTAAAGAGGACTTTTACCCCCTCTTACTAAAAATGACACAAGCATGCAGCTCTGCATGCTGATTTAAAATCATCTTGCATTCATTAGCTAAACAAACATGTTTTTAATTTACTTACAAATAGAGTTCATCTACTTCTTGGCCCACTTCGGGCACAAATGATGTAAGTGCCAAAGCGTTACAACCTGGGAAGGTTACATCAGCAGAGCATTGCTGGGAAATCTCATCTGTAATCTCATGAGATCTCAGAGAAAGGCATTTTCCTCCCCTGAGATGATGTGGATGGTCACATGTTCCATGTGCCAAAATGGTCACATGTTCCATGTGCCAGAATTCCAGGAAGTAAAAGGAGAGCTAGTAATCTGCCCTTAGTAAACATGGCGACTATCAGAAGACTGGGAAAGAAAAGAGAGATAAGGCATGCAAAGAATACAAAGCCGCCAATTATCTAGAGGTATCTGTATGTAGATTGTCATTACTAAACATTTCTAAAGGTGTGTTTGTAGTTATTTTAAGGATATGGGTAAAGGTCCACTTTAAGCAATGTTAGAATAACTGGAAACTTTTGATTTGTTGCTATTGGTTATTGCACTTTGCCTATTAATAATTAGTCATTCTGTCGCCCATAGTTCTTATTTTTATTTAAACCAATAATCACTTCTGTAGGTTCCAGTATAGCTGCACAACAGTGAACATAGTAATAGCAATCATATGGAATTTTTATGGTACAGATTACAGTGGAAGATGTAGACTGCAGAGAGACCCTATGGAGAAGAACACCCCCACCCCTCTTCCTATATCAATGGGTGATGCCTTGTTATATAATACCAGGGTGCTACGTTGTTTCTGCTGCATAGTCAGGCTGCCAGGAATGTCCTTCAATGGTTCCCTCCTCATCGTGACTCTGATATCTGTTTCAGATGCACACTCCTCCCTGGTGTCATGATCCACTTTACGTCAGCAGTATCAATGGACCAATACAGTGTCCTGAACAGGATCTGATAGCTTCTCTGATGGGCTGCTTTGACCTTTGCTAACCCCCATGCAGCAGCATAAGCAATGTGACCACTTCTGGCAGATTAGAAAATGAAATTAAATACTTGATTGATTGCTATAAGGACTTTCTGTTTCTTGTCCTACAGTTTATGCACGCTCACAATCTGCGCAAACATCTTTTCCTTATTTATTATGTATATTATTAGCGAAGTGTAGTGAATTTTGTAACTTCAAAATGATAAATTATGTAAAGAAATCTTTAACCGTTTTATTGCTAATTTATTTTTCGTTTCACTAAAAGTGTTACTACACAAAGATAATTATACAGGCTCTGATCCCTAAAAATACTACTGGCTTCTGTGTGGAATTAATTACGAGGCTGTATGAAGTGTTAATGGAGGAGAGCAGACAATGGAGGTATTCCAGATATAAAAAGAAAAGGCAAATTTATATATTTTTTATTTCTTTTTTTTTTGTATTGAGTAGTTATTTAACCACTAAAATTCTAAGCGCTCAGTCACACCATAAGGTACATAAAAACTCATGAAAAAAGCGCAGGTGAGTTCATATATATGCATATGGATTTTATCCAAGTTTTAGTGTGATTTTATGTGCGTTGATATCCATTGATATCCATTTTTCTCTATGTCCAGTATCCTTACTTTATTTTCCCTTTTCTGGGATGATTTTCCTTACAGTTGCCTTCTGTTTATGTGCGTTTTACATGTGCTCATGGACATTGTTGAGAAATGCAGACGTGCTGCATTTTTCCGTATCTCTCTGTTCAGTTGTTCTGTGAATGGGACACATAGAAAGCAATTTTTTTCTATGTGGTGCAATGACTGGCATTGATGAGGTGCAGAAAAATGCAGGTTTCCGCACATGGTGTGGATGAGCCCTAAGCTGACGTGCTGCATTCTTCCGCAGTTCAATTGGTGG
Source organism: Nanorana parkeri (assembly GCF_000935625.1). Taxonomy (NCBI): domain Eukaryota; kingdom Metazoa; phylum Chordata; class Amphibia; order Anura; family Dicroglossidae; genus Nanorana; species Nanorana parkeri. The sequence continues at coordinate 900,378 of NW_017306511.1, forward strand.
CATCAGCACAGTATAATGCGTTGCTGCATGGAGACCTGAATGGAGTTTACAATATATATATAAATGGGTGAGCCGTATTAGTCCAGTAGACAAGATGTAAGAAATGTGTGTGTGTGTGTGTGTGTGTGTATACCGTATATACTCGAGTATAAGCCGTCCCGAATATAAGCACAGAAATTCAGTGCAGGTTCCGAACAACTAGATAGATCACATTAATTTGCATTTAGTACATCTTCATGCAGTTTGCTGCATTCTCTCTTTTTTTTTGAGAAAATCCAAATATTCATGATTGGTATGTTGTATTTTCTATTTCTAGTCAGCACATGATGAAAGGCATGAAAATGCATCTAAAATGTGCATGCAAAAGCACGCATCAGATGTGAATATAGCATTGCAGAGTGGGTGTACAAGTATGGCAAGCATGATGTTTTGTCTCTGACATATGGAACTATAGTCAAATTCAATCCAACATATGCTATCCAACAACAGTGAGGGTTACAATAAAATAATCTGATTTACACATTTACATTTACAGTTATATAATACACAAACGCACTCAATCTAGGATTGATCATTTTTGTTTATTATGGAATCTTCATTCATGTCAATAACTGAGAACTTCAATAAAGACAAACATCACCAGTAACTATATGAAATATTGCGATATCACCACCACCTCCATTTCCCAGCTGTTATACTGATTACTCTTGCTGAATTTAGATAAGTCAAATTTTTTTTTTGCAATGGAAGACTATGCAATGGAGTGGTCCCCAGCATACACAGGAACACTTGAGCTGCAAGAAAGCATCTGGACTATTAGGCAACTTGTGCGATACGAAGGCCTTTGGCTGGTGGGCAACTTGTGCTACAAAAAACCTCTGTATGAGTGGGCAGCTTGTGCTACAAGAAGGCCTCTGGATTAGTGGTCAACATGTGCTACAAAGCCCTCTGGACTAGTGGGCAGTCTGTGCTACAAGAAAGCCTCTGGAATAGTGGCAACTTGTTTTACAAGAAGACCTTTGGACTAGTGGTTAACTTGTGCTACAAAAATGCCTCCGGATTAGTGGTCAGCTTGTGCTACAAGAATGTCTCTGGACTAGTGGTTAACTTGTGCTACCAGAATACCTCTGGACTAGTGGTCAACTTGTGCTACAAGAATGTCTCTGGACTAGTGGTCAACTTGTGCTACAAGAATGCCTCTGGACTAGTGGTCAACTTGTGTTTCCATAATACCTCTGGACTAGTGGTCAACTTGTGCTACAAAAATGCCTCTGGACTAGTGGTCAACTTGTGCTACAAGAATGCCTCTGGACTAGTGGTCAACTTATGCTACAAGAATACCTCTGGACTAGTGGTCAACTTGTGCTACCAGAATGCCTCTGGATTAGTGGGCAACTTGTGCTACAAAAACCGCACATGCAGGTCTCCGTATATGGTCAAGTTGTGCTACAAGAAGGCCTCTAGACTAGTGGACAACTTGTACTGCAAAAAGGCCTCTGGACAAGTGGTCAAGTTGTTCTATAAGAAGGCCTCTGGACTAGTAGGCGACAATGACCCCCAAAAACTAGATGTAGTATTTAGAGCTGCAGCTAACGATTATTTTCAAAATCGATTAGTTAGCCGATTATTAAGTTCGATTAATCATTGGCTATAAAGATGATCCCTCTTGTATGAACATGTCAGGTCTTCCATCCTAAACTTTTAATACAGTGATGACTATTTATTAATAGTTCAGAGTCATGCTGAATTAAAGCCCCACTGTATTGTCCCACATATTCTCAGCACATAAAGAAAAAATACATATACTGTATGTGGAGAAAATGAATGAACTGTCCTGACCTGACTGCAGGAAGTAGGAACAACAGTTTGTACCAGTGCCAGTTTATATTTTGCCTCTGGTTCTCCTGCAAATGGTTACAGATCTCTTTAATAAAGAAGACCTTTTGTGTCTGGAGTACAGCTCTCTAAATATGGATTAGCATTAACACGCTTTGCCACAAAGGTCATTAATATTGTACTGTTTTGAATAAAAGATCAGTTACTCCTCTACTTTCTTTAGCTCGCATGTATACTGCACACTCTTAAATCAAAACTTTCACCACTGGAGTCCCCAAAAGAAGCAAAATGTCAGCGGGTGAATTATTATTTAAAGGCTAATTCCATCTTTCTGTCCATGTTTCATTTTCTCCCATATTGCCGCAAGAGAAACTTTACATGTGTGGGTAGGCCAGCCAAGTTCTGGTGGCCGAGTGCTCCTTCAGAAGGAGCTGGGACCGCACATCCAATGGTTGGTCTATCCTCCATCTAGGTGGGACGGAAAGGGGGAGCCACAGGAGCACATCTTTCTGTTGGTAGACTATTAAATCAGTGGGTTAAGTTCCACTTTAAGCAAATCTTTTTCGGAATCTGTTGCAATTTTTCTTACCTGGGGATGTTGCCAGTAACTTCATATTACAGGCTGACAACGCTTTGCTCACACTGTGCATTTTGGGAATCCCACATGTACCGTTTAGCTGCGGCTGTTGTACCCATTCAAGTTAAAGCAGAACTCCAATCACAAATTTTAGTAACCCTTGCAAGTAGGGCTACCCCTGCACTGCAAGGGTTAACTGCTCTTTTTAGGGAGGGACAGGCTCGTCTAGGTGGGACAAAAAGGCAGGACGGAGTGCTGTGGCAGTCTCCTCCTCAGCCACAGCAATGGTATGGCTCTCTGTGTCCTCATGTCCTATACACTGTGTATAGAACGTGATGAATGAGGGACCTTAGACTGCAGCAGCGTAGGGAGAGAGGCTCCAGGGATCAGTCTAAGAGGCGGGTGACTGTGAGGATCAGGTTTTTTTTAACCTAGACAAAAAAGAGCAGTTAGCCCCATTGCAAGGGTTAATAAAATTTGTGCCTGGAGTTCTGCTTTAATGATCGGACGATAGCGGCCGCATCTGTGAGCAGCAGTTCGCATGTAATCGCATGTGGTACAATTGCATGAGGTTTGAAATAGATCACTGTCCTTGGATGCAGAGTAGATGTGTTGTGGAAATTTTATTAGGATGTGTTTTTAGTGTATTGTAATGTTTTGTCATTAGTCTCTCAGTGTCTCGGTAAATAGACACTGGGGGATTAATCCATTGGAGGAGATTTCTTATGCGCAGCGGAGCAGTGTGTTCTTGGCGAATGTATGGACGCCGGCTGGGGCCCCCCGTGCAATGCATGGATTTATTGGCTTGCGTGGATACATTTGTCTTGAACGCAGTATATGAAAGGAACGTGCGTTTGTTCTCTCTGGGGTGCCTGATCAACACGCTTGAGATGATATAACGTTGTCCCTGTGAATGAGCGCGCATGAGAATCCTAGTAACGTTATGTGGCATTGCTCACTGAGCAACGCTGGATAAAGTCACTCCGGTGGTCATAGATTGTTACTACATGTGATTTGTTAGCTGGCTCCTGTTCACTTCCTGTCTGACATCACTTCCTGTCTCGCTGTTTGAGACACCCCTTCCTGTCTGACATCACTTCCTGTTGGGCAGGTATAAACAATAAACACACCTGCGCTCAGGTCTCTTAGCATGGGATTATCGAGCAAGCAACATCTGTCTCCTGACTCTACATGACTCTATAGAAGGGGATACTTCCAGTCCTTGCATAAAGGAGCGTAGTACAACGGGGGAAATTCTTTGTGTTTGGCGCAGCTTAATGCGACATGGATTTGTGCGTTGAACCAAGTGAATTTCCATAACAGATGTAGGATAGACGCATGCAGGGACAATCATCTATTCCAATGTCTGCTGCTTACAGATGCGGCCGCTGTCATCCGGTTATTACCTTGAACGGGTACAGCGGCCGCACCTAAACTGGACATTTGGGATCCCTGCCAAAGTGCGTGGTATGACTGAAGCCCAAGCCAGTGCTTCACAACCAGGCAACCTTTACATGGACATACAGCATGGAAAGTCAGAACTTTCTTCTCAATACTTGTTACCTAGCTCACTGGCTCCGAAAGGTTTGAAGACAGAGGATCAGTATGTCAGCTGGGCAACTTTCATCTTCCAAAGAAAATTAGCGATGACAAGCCTCCTATTTCTCTGATGACAGGTTTCCCTTATGTCAAACAATACTTGTCATTTCTGCCTTGTGATTTATACTCTGCTTGTAGAAGTGACATAAATCTGGCCCGATTCTGGATATGCGGCGGCCTAGAAACTTGATCCAGCACATAGCTAACCATCTTGCCGTCATTTCTGTGAGGCGGCTGGAAGGAATCATTTCAATACACCTGGTTAGATAATTAAACCTCTGTGTTTTGCAGTATAGTGCAGCAACCAATCTATACTGGGACCCAGCAGAATATTTATAGCCAACATTTCCTGGAAACTATGATGGGAGGTGCGTGCTGCTTGCGTGAAATATATTTATTACCAATGAAGATTCACTGTATGATCACATTCATTAAAAAACAGACACTTCTGAAGGGTTTACACTGTGCGGTATTTAATACAGAACATGCTTTATATGCTCTATTGGTATTATGCTGTCCTTTCCTAAGTGATTGTACCTGTTGCTGCAACAAAGATCAAATCACTGCTTTCTGCTAATGGAAGGACATGAACACTAGAACATTGAGCCGGGAACTGTGTGTATTTTTATGTTTGTGCAGATGAGAAACGTATTTATTATTAATGTCAATACAAAAGATTAAAGCATACTTTTCATCTTGATTAATATTTATTAAATCCTCTGCATGGACTCGCTCACGCCAGGATCTCTCCGTAGCATTGCCATGCATTTTGAAGGTGCAGCATTGTAATTTTAAATGGGCTCTAAAGTCCCATCATATACTATCCTGTTATGATCAACATTGTAATAGGAAGACATACTGGAGTTGTTTTTGATAATGGAATCAAAGCTTACTAGATAAAATCCCTTTTATGTCGTGAGTGCTGCCTTCTGTCTGCCTGTTGTTATTATTATTATTATAATATAGGATTTATAAAGCGCCAACAGTTTGCACAGCACTTTGCAAAATGGAGGGAGGCAATACAGTTACAATACAATTTCTATACAGGAGGGTAAAGGAGCCTATGCACCTGCTGATTATCGTACGATAGTCGCGGGAAATCCTGCGATCGTACGATAATCGGCAGGTGTATGGAAGGCGTGCGACTGTTTCTACTGTACGGTCGCACGCCTTTTTGTCTCCCGAGCAGGCTCGAAAACCCACCGAGAATCGTACGATTGTCGGCGGGTTAATGGCGTTCTCGGGAGACAAATGCCGTACAGGCCGGTGTGCGCAAGCCCGTGTGCGCCCGCGCGGCATTGGAGTCATCGGAAGCCCGCACCTCAGCGGGGCAGGCTTTTGATGATCGCAAGTACGATCTGTCTGTCCAAGATGGGCAGATAGTACAAGCTTTTAATTACTTTACAACCATCGCACGACTCAAGTCGTTCGATGGTTGTAAGGTGTATGGCCAGCTTTAGGAGGGACCTGCTCATGAGAGCCTACAATCTACTCACTTTCAACCCCTTCCTGGATTCCCAGTGGGCTTTGTGCCTCTTTCTCTGCTGCTTCCAGCAAGCAATGATGATGCTACATGGTTCAGATGTTGAGTTGTAGTTCAGAAGGCAGGCTCTGAGAGTTGTGACACAAGGAATGCATATCTACAATAAAAACACAAAGCACCTTGACATGTGCAGAATCTTTTTTTTTTTTAAAGTCAAATGATAAAATCATACTCGTAAACTATGCAAATAAAAGAGCATAAATCTCCTTCAATCTGAAGTGGGAACGACCCGTATGACATGAACACGGAAGACGCCGATCCGCCAGCTGGCTTGCTACCTCACGATTAAACCTCCGTGCTAACGGCCAACGCGTTTCTGGGGCATGCACTGAAGTTTAATCGGGAGGTGGCAAGCCAGCTGATGGATTGGTGTGTTCCATGTCATATGGGTAATTCCCACTTCAGATTGAAGGAGATATATGCTGGTTTATTTGCATCGTTTGTGAGTATGTTTTTATCATTTGATAAAAAACGATTCTGCACATGCCGAGGCGCTCTGTGCTTTTATTGTAGATATCAAGTTATGGTTCCCTAATCTTTTGGAGGAGCAGCGCGGTGTACGGGGATCGTTTTTTGATTGTGTGAATTGGGAGAGAATCAGTTATTTGGCTGTCACAACCGTCGGCAATCTAATACTGTTTTGAAAGGAAGTGCATATACACAGGGCTGAGTGAAAGTGTACATCCTATGGGCACAGTATGTTTACAAACGTCTAGATCGATAGGGTTATTAGTAGTGGGATAGAACTTCAATATAGAAATTCATTTTTAGTTTTAGCTTTTGACCATACATAGTCTTTAAAGCCTTTGCTTGGATTGCCTTGATTTGTTAAAATGCAGGTCAACACAGCCGCAATGGTGCATACAGGACTTGTTTCCAAAGCTCCGCAACACAATACATTGGCGGGACCAGCTTCATGGAGAACGATGGACTTTTTCACACCTGCATATTGCATTCTTGCACATTGTGTCATTTTTACCAATAGCAAGCATACTTTATTTATTGCATTTTTTCACCCTAATGCCATTACAGTAATACCTTGGTTTAAGAGCATAATTCGTTCCGGAAGCATGCTTGTAATCCAAAGCGCTTGTATATCAAAGCGAATTTCCCCATAGGAAATAATGGAAATTCAGATGATTCGTTCCACAACCCAAAAATATTCATATAAAAATGATTACAATACTGTACTGTAATATAATACTGTATAAAATGTAAAGAAAAATAAACCAATTACCGGTACCTTCGTGGCTGGTGTGAGGGAGACAAGAGAGAGGAGGATTATTGTGTAGGACGACTTTCACAATCACTAACGGAATCACTGCTATCTCTGGACTCAATGGAATCTTTTTCATTTTGTGAAACCTTAACAAGGAATCTATCCAATGTGACATTGTGTTGTCGTTAAACAGTCTCATCGCTCGCACTGCTACAGCCTTATTCGGGTGGCGCTTTTCTACAAAATGTTGCTCTTATTGCAAGACATTGCTTGTATATCAAGGCAACATTTTTCAGAAATGTTTGCTTGTCTTGCAAATTGCTCTCAAACCAAGTTACTTGTAAACCAAGGTATTACTGTATGTCTTAATGGCACCCCAACACACCTAGCTATCGTATATGCATCGTATCACACCACATCGCAGGGTAACCTATTGATGTGGTGTGATTATGATTTTTTAAAAATAAGTGTGCAAACTTCTTTGAATGCGATTTATGCTGGGAAGGCAGCCTATCAAATGAATGGTCTGACCTACTGCAGCACACCATCATGCACCCTGCAGCACCTCTGTCATGTCACATCGCAGAGGTGTGAATGAGACTGTTTTCTACATGTACATGGTTTGGTGGGTATTGTGCAGAATCCCATAGCACTCAATGATAGTTCAGTCTAGTAATTTATACATTTTTGCTATAGTAGTTTTGTATTCATGCACAGGTGAAATGCATGCACAGTATGTGAACGTTTTTACCTGTCGGGTATGCTATGCGATCTGACCATGTTTCATGGGTGTAACATCTCCCATCCTCTGGAACTCCTTACCCCAACCGGTCCGTCTATCTCCCACCTTGACTGCCTTTAGGCGTTCCCTAAAGACTCATCTCTTCAGGGAAGCCTATCCCACCTCAATCTAACCACTGTACCTTCACATTCTCACATAATTCATTCCCACAGCTACCACAGCTACCTCATGTATCATTTCCCCCTCCTCTTTCAGATTGTAAGCCCCCAGGGGCCGGGCCCTCCTTACCATCTTGTCTTGAATTGTATTGTAACTGTAATGTCTTCCTTATATTGTAAAGCGCTGCGCAAACTGTTGGCGCTATATAAATACTATTTAATAAAAATAATAATAACATAAAACAGGGTCAGAAAGGTAAATTTGGCCTTTAAATCCCTTTCCTTAGAACATGGTTGGACAACTCTGGCTGTGCTTTAACTACAAATCCCAACATGCCTCGGCCTCTAAGAGTCATGTGGCTGTCAGAGTCTTGCAATGCCTCATGGGATTTGTAGTTGCACGGCAGCTGGAGGTAGCCATGCTCCTTAAAAATTACAGCCAGTGCCTAACATTTGAGGTGTTCTCTAAATGTTGTCAAAGGAGCTGGCCCCCACAAAAATCCTGCTGGCTCCAGGATTGGACAGACCGGCTCCTGAATTCTATATTAGTTTGTCCACCCCTGCCTTAGGGTTTACCATAACAGTTAATGCATATGTAATAACATATAATCTAAATAAATCAGAGAAAAGCAAATGTGTTGCTCCAGCTGTGGTGAAACTGCACATCCCATCATGCATCTGCTACTTGGAGTCATGCCTGTGGCTGTCAGAGTCTTGCTATGCCTCATGGGATTTGTAGTTCCACCACAGCTGAAAGACCGGAGTTGCCTATCTCTGTTATAGATCATATGTTACATGATTACATATGCATTAACTGGTTCTAAAGGTTATGGTAAAGGCAGGGGCAGACAAATTACTATAGATTACAGGAGCCAGTCTGTCCAATCGTGGAGCCAAGTTTATAATATAATATTACACAAAAATGTAGCATTTGACGTGGAAATTGATGAGGTGTGTATGTGAGTGCCGATGAATACATCACATTTCACTGGGCCTGGTGGCTATAAGTCCCTTAAAGCGGACCTTTACTCTCACAAATCAAATCCTACCAATGCAACCCTCTATGTATGATGATTAATAATAACATAGACATGTCAGTGTAAAATGCTGTGATTCTGAAATACTTACACTTGCAGAGCATTCACTTCCTGCTTTGAAAGGGCAAAATGACTTCAGTTTGCCAAAGCAATGCACACTGGGATTGCCTTGTCATCAGCAGATCATTGCTGGGAAATCTCATCTGATCTTATGGAAAGGCATTGTCCTCCCCTGAGATGAAGTGCATGGTCACATGTCTAATCAGATTTGCCAGAAGTCCAGGAAGTAATAGGAGAGCTAGTAATCTGCCCTTAATAAACATGGCCACTGCCAGAAGACTAGGGAAGAAAAGAGAAATAAGTAGAGGTCCATCGAAATGGAAATTTTAAAACCAAAAAAGAAACCGAAATTAAAAAAAAATGTCAGGCCGCAAACCGAAAATGCTTTTTATTTTTATTTTTTCAAATTTTTCTAATATTTAATTTTTATTAATTTTTTATTTATTGATTCATTTTGTATTAAATATTTTTATTTTTTACTTTACTTTTAGGGGCTTCGGGGAAATATTAGGGGTCTAAACAGACCCCTGATATTTCCCTTTTAAAATAGAAAAAGAGATTGAGAACGCAAAGTCCTCAATCTCTTTTTCTGTGTCCCCTGTTATCAATGTACAGGAATCCTCTACGAGTGTTCCTGTTCATTGATAACATGAGAACATTGTTTGTTTACTATAACTACAATTATGAATGAATGGGGGTGATGTAGATCACTCCCATTCATTCATAATTGAGGATATAGTTAACATACCATATCCTCAATTATGTACAAACACTCAGCGATCGCTGAGTGTTTGCTCTCGCTCTTCTCTCTGACACGCTGTCACAGGAGGCTGATCGAGCGCTGTAGAGAGGAAAGCCCAGCCTCCTGTGACAGCGCTGTCTCCGCCCCCACACCGCTCTGCCGGACTGTGATAGGCGGCAGAGCGGTGAGGGAGGAGACGCCGGCAGCTCACAGCGCTCTCCACCGCAGCGCTCGGCCGGCTGTCACTTTCTCTTCTCCGCGCTGGAACATAGAGCAGCGCCCAGCGGGGAGAAAATAAATCACGGATGCGCCGATGTATCGGCAGGAAAATGGAACTTTCGGCATTATGCCAAAAGTGCCATTTTCGGCCGATATGTTTCGGCGGCCAATCACTCCCATTCATTCATAATTGAGGATATAGTTAACATACCATATCCTCAATTATGTACAAACACTCAGCGATCACTGAGTGTGTGTACATTGCTTTTTTCTCTGACACGCTGTCACAGGAGGCCGATCGAGCGGTGTAGAGAGGAAAGCCCAGCCTCCTGTGACAGCGCTGTCTCCGCCTACACACCGCTCTGCCAGACTGTGATAGGCGGCAGAGCGGTGTGGCAGGAGACGCCGGCCGCTCACAGCGCTCTCCTCTCGCAGCGCTCGGCCGGTTGTCACTTTCTCTTCTCCCCGCTGGGACATAGAGCAGCGCCCAGCGGGGAGGAAAGAAATCAGCGATGCGCCAATGTATCGGCAGGAAAATGGCACCTTCGGCATTAGAAATAAGGCATCCCTAGAAATAAGGTATGCAAAGAATACAAAGCCGGCAATTATCTAGCAGTAAGTGTCAACATTTCTAAAGGTGTGTTTGTAGTTTTTTTAAAGATATAGGTAAAGGTCCGCTTTAACTACCATTCGGAGTAAGGCAGAGGTGGGCAACTCTGGCTCAGCTGTTTAACTACAAATCCCTTCATGCCTCTGGGAGTCATGCCTGTGGGTCTCAGTTTTGCAATGCCTCATGGGACTTGTAGTTCCACCACAGCTGGTGGGCCAAAGAATACACAAAAATGTAGCATTTGAACTGGACATTGACGAGGTGTGTATGTGAGCACAGATGAATACATCACACTTCTCCGGACCTGGTGGCTGTAAGTCACTTAGCAACCATTCAGAGTAAGGTAGAAGTGCGCCGACCGCAGCTGCTCCTCCATCATCATCTTTTCCTTGGCGCTCTTCTTCGCACTCGCAGTGACACCTGTCGTTTCCGTAATTGAATTTTTGCCCCTTACAAAGTCCAGCCTCATTGTATGCAAATCAGAAAAGTAAGTGCATACACAATGTAATGATAAGCCTAAAGGTAATCACAGGGCCTGTCGGCTCTCATTGCCCCGCAAATAATTTACTGCTGAGTGACACGCACATACCGGGCAGCTTCTTGCCACATCATTTGGACAGCTCTATACTTGGATGATAAATCTGTAGCATAGTGCTATTTGACTTGTCCCAAAAAGCAGTCACTCTGCCTTATGCTGCTGCTTACAGGCAAACTATTTTCATGAACTACTTAGAAGAGAGACCAAATATAGCTATTATATGCGTCTCGCAAAGTCCCTGCAATCGCTATAAGTTTGTGGCTGACATAGGATAGGGGAATAAGAGGTTACAATCCACACTTCTAATGGGAGCAGCTGCTATTCACTCCATGACGGGTACAAGTGCTTGGGGTAGGGAAGACACCTGCGCCATCACTATGTGCTGCCTTTTTATTTTTCTGCTTTAAATGGAAAGCAGAATGATTACTAAGCACTCAGCCAGGCTTAATTAATATTATGCTGCAAGTCACTTGTGTGAATAGATGAACCATGGCTCACAGCTCTGAAGATGAGACCCCATGGTGTTCGGTAGCAGCACATGTGGAACAAGGCTAAAGACACAGGAGATAGAACCAAACATATTCAGCCTATTTTCTGATTTCTTCTGCTCTACCATAGTCACTATTGTATGGGGGTTTACAAATGTTAGCCCCCCCCCCCAAAAAAAAAATAATGAGAGTTTTGTTACATTATAACCTGAACAATTGAAGAAGAACTCTAGGAATTGACAAAGTTAACCCTTGCCGTGGGGCTACCCCATGCACTGCAAGGGTTAACTGCTCATTTTTGTCTGGGGCGGGCAACTCCAGCCCCTTCAGCTGTTGTGGAACTACAAGTCCCATGAGACATTGTAAGACTCTGTCAGTCACAGACATGACTCCCAGAGGCAGAGGGATTATGGGATTTGTAGTTAAAGCACAGCTGGAGCGATTTCACGATGATTAGTGTGGATAGTACAATAATATTTAGGGGTTTTTTCCTCTATGAATTTTTTCACTGTATATGGAATGCGGGGGATATAATAACGACACCTTTCACAAGGATATAGATGTATGGTGGATTAATGTATTAATGGAAAGGTTCTGTGTTTGTATAGGAGGGTATGTGTGCATGTATACGCATGTACATATATCATTATTTATTTGTTTATTTTTTATGTATGTGTGTATATATGTATATTTATATATAATCCTCAGGTGGGGATTTCTTACACAATAATAATATTTAGAGGATTTTACCTCTTCGTATGAGTCACTGGAATTGGATATTCAAGCTTATTGGTGTGTAATTAAATGTAAGATTTCAGTGAATTTTTTCACTGTATATGGAATGCGGGGGATATAATAACGACACCTTTCACAAGGATATAGATGTATGGTGGATTAATGTATTAATGGAAAGGTTCTGTGTTTGTATAGGAGGGTATGTGTGCATGTATACGCATGTACATATATCATTATTTATTTGTTTATTTTTTATGTATGTGTGTATATATGTATATTTATATATAATCCTCAGGTGGGGATTTCTTACACAATAATAATATTTAGAGGATTTTACCTCTTCGTATGAGTCACTGGAATTGGATATTCAAGCTTATTGGTGTGTAATTAAATGTAAGATTTGAGGAGGGTTTTTTTTTTTTTTTTTGTGGGTGGGGGTTTAGAATGAAGATGAAGGTTATTGTGAATGTTAAATTATTCTGTGTGTCCAAACTTATCTGTCTATTGTTTTGTTGACTATAAATAAAAAGTTGATAAACAAAAAAAGCACAGCTGGAGGGCTGGAGTTGTCCACCCCGGGGCTTTGGTATGGATTAAAGATGATATTCTCGCCTGATTCTCAATCCCGCATGGCTGCTAGACCGGTCAACGCCTCTTCTTCCCCTCATCGCGTTTAATACCGTGTATAGGACATGAGCAAACCGAGGGGAAATCCATCGCTGGAAAGGAGGAGGAGTCGGGCTGGAGGGAGTGCTGTAACTGCCAGCCGACTGCGTGGTGCGGGTGAGTATAACTTTGTTATTTTAGACCCTAGAAAGGAATGAGCACTTAACCCTTGCAGGGCTAAGGTTAAGGACATTTTTTCTTTAAGTGCATGCGACATGTACAGTATCATCACTGGCAAAAACATTTTTTAACCCATTGAGGGGAATTTATCAAAACCGGAGCAGACAAAGTCTGGAGCAGCTGTGCACGGCAACCAATCAGCTTCTCTCTTTCATTTTCAAATCTTAACTATACAAACTGAAGAGAGAAGCTAATTGGTTGCCATGGGCAAGTGCTTCAGATTTTGTCTGCTCCTTTGTGATAAATTCCCCTCATTGGGGGAATTTATCAAAACTGGAGCTGGCAAAATCTGGAGCAGATTTGCACTGCAGCCAATTAGCTTCTCTCTCTCATTTTTCAAATCTTACCTGGGCAAACTAACAAGAGATGCTGATTCGTTGCCATGGGCAACTGCTCCAGAATCACTTTGCCGAAGTTTTGATACATTCCCCCTATTGTGTCTTATGGTTGTGTTTGTGGTCAATTTAAAGGATAACTGTACTGAAAACACATCAACTATTTTCATATACCCGGCAACCCCAGGCGACCTTGCACTTATAACCCCTGGCTTTTCTTTTCACATGTTTTGAGAGCATAGGCCCAGTCTAGTGTACACTTTGCTTTATTTATATTCTCAGTGTCTTTGTCTGCACATTTCAACAATACAAAGCAGAGCGAGACCTGTATACAAAAAATAGCTTGCAATGAAAGCTGTAACGTGTCTCAAAACCACAAAACAATGTGCACACAGACGTGTGATTTGATGTGTTTCCATTGATTTCAGAAGGAGATGCATCAGGACTAAAGAACTAAAACACAAAGGTGTGAATGAGCTCTTAAGTCCTATTCACACTTGTTTATTTTCCTGCAGTATTTTGCTTCATGAAAATCCATTTCAAATAGAAATTCCTTTCTTTTCTACAGTGCTGGTTCACATCTATACGTGGAAGTCTTCACATTGTAGTAATGTAAAGTGGCATTGTACCCCAATGAACAAACCGTGGTGCAGTGCCATTCATTTGAATGGCACCCCAACTTACTCTTACGGTAGCAGGTAGTACACCACAAGGTAGTACATTGCATTGAGTTGTGGTTTTTTTTTTTGTAAGGCATAAATGGGGGTTTTCTTTTTTTTTTTTCCCATGTGTTCAGCTGGGCTTTCACCCTATTCAGAATTAAGCTGCCTGTAATGCACCACAATACATGATCGTACGTTGCGTCTTTTCCACTGCACCTCATAGGTGTGAATGGGCCCTTAATCACGAAGGTACGTACAGTATGCCTTCCATGTTCTTAGTCCTAACCTGCAGACACGTGTCTGTGCTGTGTAGACAGATTGCAGACAGATGGGGCAAGCATATACAATGTTTACACAGACTCGGGTCTCGGATGACAGCTCTCAAATCACAGGAAGTAAGGTCCAGGGATATGAGGTTATATTGTGAACGTTTCTTGGTATTCTTGGATGCATTAAAAGATGTAATGATCTAAAATGACAGTTATTCTTTATCTGTACTTATAAAAATCAGATCTGGCTATTGACTATTTTGGCTATTTTGGGTTAAAGGAGTTGTATGCTGCCTTCTGTCTGCCCATCACTTTCGACAGCATCCTGGATTCCCAGCGAGCTCTGTGTATGTTTCTCTGCTGCTTGATGTGATGCAATCTCGATTTCTCAAGACTACATATACTATCGTGCCATGCTTCCAGCAAGCGGTGATAATGCTACATTGTTCAGATGGCAGGCCTAGTTAAAGTGGTGAAACAAGGAATACATATTCACAGGACTGAATGCAATTGTGTCTCTTTATTCAGGAAGTGCATCTTTAATAAGTACGTTTACTAACTTCTAGATCGATATGGTTAATAAAAGTCGGATAGAAATTTAACATAAAAATACATACCGGTATTTATTTTTAGTTTTTGAAAGTTGATACCCTTTAAAAGCCTTTGCCATGGTTGGGAAGGTTTCCTATGGGCTTAGTTAAAGTAGAAGGTTTCAGAAATAAAACATACAGCTTTCACTGCAATACTCACCTTCTACCTGACCTTGACCCCCCTCCGCCCCACACACACACGCACACTTGTGGCCACTCTTCTGATGAGCTGAATAGAGTTTCACAAAAAGTGGAGATTTAATAAAGTGCTGCACAGAGTAATGATATGCAAAGTGCACTAACCCAGAGTAACCAATTAGAGTTAACCTTTCATTAGTTTAGAGTAGTCGGAGCGATGAATATATTTCCGATTCTGTATTTAGCAGACTTATCTTTGTCTTATTAGCTAAGGAAGTGAATCTTGCATTTGGCACAAATTAAATTTAAGAAAAGCTTTTGCACATGTCCAACTTTTTTTTCTAATGAGGACAAAACCTAAATCTCTTACTAGAATTGAACACTTTAGACTTGGCTACTGTATTAGATGAATTGCTAACGTTTGTGTTTTGTCCTTACTGCCAGAGCTCTGTCATTCATCAAAGACACGTGATTTGCTGTGTGGGGAAGTCCAGAGCAGAACTGCTTCACAATGAAAAAGTCTCTAATGTAAAGTCTATACAGCCCCCTGAAGACAACTAATCAACATTACTCATCTAATAGCTGCTAAGATCCTTTGACCAATTCTCTGTCACCGCCATATGCCAGTGCAGCACAAGTCACTAGTGAGGGAGATTCATTAAAACACAGAGCTATCAATCAGCTCGCTCATGAACAATGTAATGTGCTATAAAAATAGCATGCTAGGTCTGTATGAGGTGGATATTTTACATTGGGGTTTTTAAATTATACATCTGTAACCCGCTCTCCCTTCCCGAGACCTCCACAGATGGCCCTAAATATGTAGACTAGGCCCCATCTACTTCTGATCACTGCAAAAAACTCTTCAATCTTGTTCATCTCACAATGTAATATGTGCCTTCAACAACCTTTTTAGAGGCACTCAACATGGTGGGAAACACTGATGGTATGCCATATTTTACCAAGTGGGGCAGTACAGGTTCACTAGGTTTTTGGGACTCCTTGGGCACTAATGTGGGAAGTTTGAGCTGAGCTGTGACTGGTCTTCATTTTCATAGTTGTTGGGGGTCTGGAGATGATAGGCTTGCAGTTTACACATGTATATCTCCTTCAGACAGGAATTGAAGGTGGGCTCAAGAAAGCTGCTGTAGCTTCAAAGGATTATATTGTGGAGATGAAGGTTTATGGGGAATTGAGAGTAATTGGTTTTACCACAATACAGGACTTGCCATAAGTGTGAAAAGAGTAAGGCTGGAGTTCAGCTTTAAATACTACTGTATATTGGGTTCAGGACAGCAGATGTCACTTGTGCTTCACATTTCAGGTTTTCTGATCAAATAAATTATTTCTTACATTTTATTCATGGTTGAACTCAGTGGACACACAACCTAATTATGTCACTAAAATAATTATGACATTCCACTGGTGTGGAAATCTGACTTTGAATTGATTTAAGCAAGCCTGCAATTTGAAAAATAGCCTGTTCTCCACGAGAGACCACAAGGAGTCATTAGTAGCAGAGCTGAGAATATCTGCATAGCACATTCATATGGCTAATATTCCTGAACAGCAGATTAGCCAGCTCAAGCTAGCTGCTGCAGCTTCAAGGGGTTATAATGTGGAGATGAAGGTAAACATAGTCATATGGCTGATGTTCCTGAACACCAGATTACCACCAAAAATCAGCATTATATGCTGGAATCACTACAGTCCTGCCTGGGTGGAAAAAACAGAAGCCCTGGACGTGCAAGCCGACCTCCCAGTAATATATCAAGGCTTGGTATAGCTTTAGGTACTTTGATTACTGGCCACATATAAAGCCACTATGACAACAGGACAATGGCAACACATCATATACACTGTGAACTTTTAAAATTGTATTCCATATTGAAGATCTGAAATCAGTGTTGTGAAACTGGCAGTGATTGACAAAGCCCTTCCTGAATGATGTGACAGATCGCAGTGTGGTCCTAAACTGCTCATGTGGGAATATACTGCCAGATGTGTCTATTCTTCAGAGATAATTACCCCATTCACTGAGGACAGACAGAACTAAAAATACTTACAATACAATGTTCATCCTGAGCCTGATCATCAAGCCTTTACTTATGTCTGATCTGTTCACTGGCTTATAGGGGAAATGAAAATATTCCCTTTGATGTGTGGCAAATAACTGGCAATGCATTATAATTCCGAAATCCATCAGTGATGTAGAAATCCTTCCTTTTATAATTGGATTGGTATTACCAAGCTTTCTTCTCCGAAGGCTAGAGCAGCTTTCAATATGCTAAGGCATCCCCATATCAATTAGAAGTACATGTGTACCCATAACAAAGATATAGAAATACGATAAATGAATACAACTTAATTGTGATCTGTCTCCTTCAATCAGATTTAATACGATTCTGTGACAAAGACACGTTTTAATAAAATCGCATACGTCTGCTAAGGCACACCTCTGTGCACTCTGATAATGTTCTGGTACATGTTCGTGTTCCAGCTATTATTATCCCTGTATCCTAGGTATTTGTAACTACAATAGTGCCTGTCATCCGATGAATCCTGACGGGTTGGAAGCTGCTTTGATGTTTCAAAACAAACCAAACAAACATCATTAAATGTGCCTTTTCTTAATATAATCACAGGGTGTAGAGAAAGTTTCCCTAACTACATAGGCTAAACAAAGAAAACATGAAAATGGATGTTTTACATAAAAATCCTTGATTATAGTTCTGTTTCAGTAGGTCAGATGACTGGAAACAACGAAACAGGAAATCACTGGGATGCTGTAATGGAAATGGGGAGACTATGTATTCCAGTTACTTTGATACTATACTGTGACTGGTATTGCTTTGCTGATAACTGATTTCTTGTTACTATTATGTAATATTGTATTACATACTGTATGTTTATGTATTTAATGTTATATGTAATATTCAGGTTGACACAACCGCATTGTGTGTGTGCACTTTTTATTGGAAAGCTATGGTCATCTTTCTCCCTGAAACATAAGATTAGCCTTTTGTATTTATATTGTCCCAAAAGACAATACTTTCCTATCCTTTTAAGCACGTGTTTTCTTAAAGTAATTCCCAACTCCCCTTTGTATGTTAACATCAGACTCTTACTGCTCCTACAGCTATAAGAAATTGTCATTCTTGTATACAAAGTGATGTAATAAATTTAAATAGGGATGCACCGATACCAAGTACAGTACTCGGTAGAAGTACACAGACACTTTGACAGGATCTCTGCGTTTGCCACTACGGAATCATGTGGATATCCCACCACATACATGACCGATATACCCCTTTTGTGATGTGGGTGCTGTAGTAACTGCGGATGGCACTGCTCAAACCCAAGATGAAAATGTGTTCCCGAGACACCTGTGGATCATCTATGTAAATACTGACGTTCATTCAACATGTCAGAAAGAGCAACATTTCAAGACCACGCAGGGTCTCTTCATCAGGGAAAAAGCGATGAGTCTTGGAATGTTACTTTTTCTTAAAGGGTAATTCCACTTTCCCAGGCGAAATTTGAGAAAATTGAATTGCCCCCACCAATCTGCCTGGCTGCGCTGATCAATGAGAAGCACTTTTTAGGGAAGGGGGGGGGGGGGGGGGGGGTGGGAAGATTGGTAGGGGTAATTCATTTTACCCAAATTTGCCTGGTAAAGTAGAATTGGCCGTAAATGTTGAATGAACATCAATGAGGCGTTTTTGGATGAAGATCCATAGACAGACTTGTAGTTACCAGTGGACCACAAGTGTGATGACGTCACTGTACATGTACTTCCTGCTGTCCCTGTGACTGAAAGCCTGTACCTCGGTACAGATAGGCACTATGGCACAATCTGCATTAACCAGAGCAACCATTGATAGCAGTTGCAATGCTTTACTGACTCCAAAGCAAAACAAAACAAAACATAAATGCACATTTTTTTCTATTATGAATGTGTGTGCATTTATTATTTTTTTTGTAAAAGACGGACTTTGCATTTAAAATTCTCTTAAATCCATTTTCACTTTTGATATAAGTATGATAACTAAAAAGGCTTTTGATAATTCTTTAATAAATGCATGCTTGTTCTTCACTGATTGATCTGACATTAACAAAGATTTAGGCGAAAGCATATCCTTTCAAGCAGGTGTTTTCCTCAAGTAAATCCCAACTTCCCTTTGTATGTTAACATCTGACATTTGGCATCCTCTTATCGGAAGATAAAAAGGGGCTACTAAGCAATGAATAGAAGAAAGACAGAAGGAAGCATTCTCATGAGGGAACTATATATAGACACTAGTCCATGGCCACATCCATGCTATCAATAGGCAAATCTGGTGACTGAAGCATCTAGTATATGATTAGTATTTTCTTGTGCACGCTATATGCCTGTAGACAAACGTGCTGGAGACAGCTAAATGGTTATTTTGCAATCTGCTTCCATGTATGTCAGATCATCTAACAAAGATGTCTGGTTCATGAGGGTCGGTTTTGTTTTTCATCCTTTCAAACCTGTGGGCTAATGGACTGGTGTTCTTGTTTTAGAATTGAAGCCCCTATGAGACCAGGGTCAGCCAAGCTGATGGGAAGCATACTAGGCAGCTGTCATTATACACATTGCGTACAAGGCAGGACAGAGTCGGTCTATGCACCAGTCCCCTTTTCATATGTAAAACAATGGTTAAACAGCTGAATGTATAGTGACTTGTTTCAGACATATGTTGCTCTTTGTTATGGGAACCCGTATTCAGCAACTAATACGATTTTAATGCTAAATTGTATGATCATTTCACTAAATGGTCTCAACTGGCTACCATGGAGATATGTTGCCACTTAAAAAATGATCAGAAGCTCTCTAACATAGGTACTTTTATTGTGAAAATAAATGGATCAGTTCCTCTGCTTATTTGAACATGACATTTAAAACGATTCTTTACATTTTATTGGGTTATTGAAAAGAAGCGTCAAAATGAAATTGATCAGTGAACTAATGGAGGAGAACAGTAGTCTGGAACCCTGCCCTGGATGCGGTTGTGTGAAGGCTGATAGCATTTGTATGAATGTCCAGGAGAAAGCACATTGTGGAGTTCTATGATCTTCCCTCCAGTATTATCACTGAAAAGCAGCCACGGCTATTCTGTTTCTTTTTCAGAGTTGGATAATCATGTGCATATCATCTCGGCTGCTTGGCTCTATCGTTTGACATCTGCAAATTGAGATTTTAGATTTGCATTTCTCCTATGGGGGCGTCTAGTATAAGCATTTTTTTTAACTTTATCTTTCAACATCCAGCATACATACAACGTGTAAAATGAGTCTAAAGAATCGGTAAATAAACACATTAGTTCACATGAGTTTGTGGTATTGAGAACAAAATAAATGATTGATTGAGACTTGCATTAATATAGGTACTATTTGGGAATATCTAAGGCTCCTTTCAGACGTGTGCTGTTCATTCCAATTAGCAGGGGATCTGCGCACGGATCTCCTGCTGATCGGAGCAGAACGGAACAGATGTTATTCTTGTGACATCCGTGCCCTTTCAGTTTCTCCTCTATCTTGAGATGGAGGGCCCAGTCACACCATATGCAGTGCGTTCCGCTACGGTTCGAGCCCGGAACGCACTGGATCAGGCCATGCTGTGTTCTGATGTGGGAGGGTGTGTGTCCATGCCATTCATGTCAATGGCACTTCAGACATGCCCCACTGCCCTCAGTGCGATCACCCGCACTGGATTGCTAGGTACAGGAATACCCACCAAAATCACGACAACATTAAATCCTAAAACTGTCGCCTGTTAATATACCCTTCCTTTTTTGGCTCTTTGAACTTCCCCATCCTTTATAGTGCGCTCATCTTTTACACAGACATGAAGTATAGCACTCATCACAGTCATGCTGAGCAGTTGTTCTACAAGTTGCTGAAACATCAGTATGAAGTTAAGCGCATTATGAAACATCCTAGGCAGACCTGTCCCCCCTGATTCTGCAGGTTAGTAGGGGACTTGCTGCTTGTGTTTCATGGTGAGCATTTATGAACAAATAGAGTGACTATCTTAAAAAGGTTAAAGCTGATATTTAATATGCTGACGTTTTGCCTTCTCTGTTTCCTCCCTCTGTGTTTTTTATGCAGCGCAGGCAGATCATAGCTGGTGGCCTCATTATTGCTTTCAAGAACCCTCAGCCTTGATACAGGCAGTGGGCTGGCTTTCAGTAGTTGGGCAAAGATTAACATGCATTGATGGGTGATGACAGTCTGGAGGAATTGGCATTTCTAGGCAGGTTGCATTTGCTTGCAGGTAACTAGGTAATGCCCATGTGATGCCGAGTTTCCTTGGTTGAAATAATTGAAATCCAATGCATGGAAGGGCTGGGGCCAAGGATAATAAGGTTGGGGAGGAACGAACCAATATGATAATGGATGTCCCCCAGCCTGGAAATGAGGTGGCCTCTATCTGACTTGCCTCAGTTTCTAATACACAATGTAAGACGCTGACTATGTGCAGTAAAAAGTAACCATTTTCAGTACAGTAGAGGAGCCTGTAGAACTGTGCAGGCCGGAGTTCAGCTTTAACTTTGCCTTTATCTCTTTCCTTATATACATTAGAAAAATAATTAACTCTATTCTGACCATTTATAAAATCATATTTTGAACTGTTGTGGTAGACATATTTTATATTGGTGAAAGAAGGGGGTGAAGTAGAGAAATCTAGCTGAAATATAAAATAAAAAAAGTGAAAGTAATGAAATACGATAATTGTGAAAAATTTAGTTTTATCGGTGATGAAATCCGGAGAGCTGAAATTACACTTTAAATCCAGAATTCCATTTTGTTAAATTATATCTACAGGTCTAATTCTTTATACCTTATGTAAAACACAGACAGTCCTAAAGACTCTATAAGTATGCAAGCTCATTTCCACGAGCATAGAGTTCCTTTTTTTATGTGAGGAGAAGCTTGAGGCATTAAAATGCAGAGTGGAGTGCAAACATAATATGTCAACATTAGCAGCATACTAGAGAGATGAGATCTAACCAGAGACTCGCCTGGCTTTTTTTTTTTCTTTCATTTGTGCAAAATGTATTTAAAAAAAAAATAAAATGCCACTATAAAGGCCAGTTCCATCCCAAACTGATATTTATGTTTTTTTTTTCGTTCATCGCAAAGTTTAATCATGTGCTGACATCTTTTAATGCTCAGATATTCCTCCAGAGAGACATCTCTGTCAGAGCTCCTAGATCTGCCCAACAGATTTGACATTATGGAAGCACTGAAGTCTATGGAACCAGTGGGTGATTCAACGCTGACTGCTATGATCCATCCATATTTCCAGTTTGGTGGGGATGGCATAAGAATTATAAAGATTGAAGATGATATTTAGAATTTGAAAATATATCCAGATGCCTATCCCAATATACCTTGCAGTATGTAAATTCAATTGCAGACGCAGTTGCTGTCATTGTAATAATTAGAGCCACATTTTGTCTTCCTGTAACTTGTAAAGGTTGCATTTCCCATATTGCTGGGGAAAACATGTTTATTTGCAAGAAAATGAAATGTTAAATGACACTTGGGAATTAGAACAATGGTATATGCATACATAACGTCCCAGAGCAATGGAGTAATGACATGTAGTGCTCTCAAATAACAGAATCCTGATGGCTTAGGTCCCAGAATAATTGTACAGTGATGGCTGTGTTCTCATCATTCACTGGCATGTCAAGGCCTGGAATAAGGAACAATACAAAGATTTGCCAACTCTCCACCAGCTAGTCAGCACAGAAAAATTAAAGAGAAATTAATTAAACTTGTATGTTCCCATTGAAGGGTATCTAAACCCAAAGGCACATTTAATATATTGCAGATGACCAATTCTTAGATGTGGTAGCTGCATTCGTTTTGTAGCTCATGTATTTTCTCTCCCGTTCATTGAAGGACACAGGGCAACAGATCGTAGATCCTGAATGGTAGGGTATATCGCCACCTGCAGGAGTAGGACGCTAGGCACATAACAAAAAGACAAGACAGCCTAGGGGCGGCCCCTGCTGAGATGGCGTGGCTGTTGAGAGCCAGGTCCTGGAGGACCGGGGGTTGTCCGATGCGGTCATTTCCACTATGCTCAGAGCGCGCAAAGCGGTTTCTAGAAAAATTTGCCATCTCACGTGGAGGGCCTATTTTGCCTGGTGTGGGGCTGGGGCCTTGTCCCCGCGTTTATTCTCCATCTGCAGAATCCTTGCGTTCCTGCAGCGCGGGGTGGCTCAGGGGCTGGCCTTGAGTACTGTGAAGGGCCAAATCTCTGCCT
>NW_017306511.1:923868-925811 GCF_000935625.1 Nanorana parkeri
TATATGCCTACTCAACTGTCTGCTGTATTACAACCTAACCTATAGCATTATTATATGCCTACTCAACTGTCTGCTGTATTACAACCTAACCTATAGCATTTCTATATGCCTACTCAACTGTCTGTGTAATGCAAATGAACCTATCTCAGAACCGAATGCCTAATCACCTGTATGCTTGGTAACCGTTTATACGAAATCATAGATATATGCCTACATAAATCTGTCTTCCGTGTCACAGGGGGATATCATATATCCGTGGCCTCAAAATAGTTGCTAGTCTAAACCATAACATAACCTCCTGCTTCACCCGGAAGACCTACCTTAACGGTGAACGCAGTCTTTGTGCTAAACGGAGTATGATGTGAAGCAGCTCTCTCCAGGCCTTATCAAAACCTTGGGCATCGGAGGTAGAGCTGCGATCTGATACCCGTTCTAAAGCCATTTCCACAGCTGCGGTCCAAGGACCTTGTTCACCCCTGGGGGGTGGTATTACAACTGCTTGGTGACGTCCCTACCATTCAGGATCTACGATCTGTTGCCCTGTGTCCTTCAATGAACGGGAGAGAAAATAGGATTTTTGTACTCACCGTAAAATCCTTTTCTCTCCGTTCATTGAAGGACACAGGTCCCGCCCTCTATATTGGGTGTGTACTCCTAACTGCTTGTTACTTACTGGAGACTTGTCAGCAAGTGAGGGGTTGGGCCACCAGCAGGGGCCGCCCCTAGGCTGTCTTGTCTTTTTGTTATGTGCCTAGCGTCCTACTCCTGCAGGTGGCGATATACCCTACCATTCAGGATCTACGATCTGTTGCCCTGTGTCCTTCAATGAACGGAGAGAAAAGGATTTTACGGTGAGTACAAAATCCTATTTTTTCCAGTGACAGGCGTTTTGCTACAGGTGGCAGGACGCTCAAGTGTGAACAGGGGCCATTGAAAACAGTGGAAATCCTGTGTTTGGGCATTGCAGTGCTTGGTCCTTTTTAGATACAAAATGCCTAGGTGTGAACAGGGACTAAAAATAATTGTTTTGAGACCATTTTATTGGTGGGTTACACTTGGCTTTAAAAAGTGTTAGATGGATTTCAATCTTAATTTGTTAGTCAATTCCATCTAAATCTACTAATACATCTAACACCACCCTTTTCCACAGGGTGACAATGCTGCTGTCCAAGGGTGGCTCCATTGTTGCTTTATAGAGTTGTGTTACTGGGGATCATCGGGAAAATAAAGGATAAAAAAAGAATACGGCCACCACACTTAAGGACTGGTAAGATGCAGTATATTCTCATTTTGGTTTTGGGTTTAGATACACTTTTAGGCCATATTCACATGGGGCTTTAGGCTGCGGCTTGCGATTCCTGTGGCAGGAACCTATGAATTCTTGCAGCAGGAATCCCAATCTGTCTGCGTCCAGATAAATTCATCTTTCCAGAGCTGCAGGTTATTGTACCATGTATAATTACATGCAGACTACCACTGACAGATGCGACTGGTGTCGCCGTATCAATAAATAAAGTGATACTAAACTCAGGAGTTAAATCTTAAAAATTTATTCATGTACCTTAACTATTAACAATACTTTATCTTATTTGTGTATCACTCGGCTGTAGATTCTCAAATCATCTCTGAATTTGTGGTGACACTGTCTTTCCTTGTGGAGGGGAGCTACTTTTGTTCCCCATGGTCCCTGTGTGTGTTGTAAAGTAGCCACTGCTCCAAGCTCACTCCCATGATGGACTACAATCTCAATACAAATTAGTAGGGCTGTGGAAATTAACGATTAATCCCTCGATTAAGCGTACATTTTTGATCGGTACTCGCCTCTCCGCCGGCTTCCGAGAGTTCCGTCAGAGATCGGGTGACGTCACGGACATCGACGTCACCGGACTCCTCCCCCTTCCCCAAGTGTCTCCATCGGCTAGCGAAGGGAAGGGGGAGGAGTC
>NW_017306511.1:926869-932730 GCF_000935625.1 Nanorana parkeri
GGGTTTAAACTGGGGGTATTCTAATTTACATTATAATGTATTGCTTAGACTTGTAGTCCTGTATAGATGGTGCTGTTCTGCATTGTTGTATAATGATTATACAGCAATGCTGAATACCACCAACTATGCAGGACTGCAGGTCCCAGCAATATATTATATTAAGTAGGGATGCACCTGTGCCAATACTGGGCATTTTCACAAGCATTCGTGCTCGTGAAAATGACCCAATACTAAACGTAGATACCGGCACTGGCGAAACTACCAGGGCTGCATCAGTCGCATTTGCGACCGGGCCCTGGTGTTCCGCCAGTTTGGGGGGGCCCAGAGAGACCAGAACACTGACATTGATTTGCCATGTGTTCCGGAGATCACACTGCGGCCGGGGGGCGTACATGCGTTGCCATTGACTTTAATGCAACAACAACACGCCCCCTCCTGCCCCAGAATGCAATGAGGAGGCCGGAATGCGATCCAGTGCGTTCCAGCACGAATCGGGCCGGAACGCACTGGAACTGGTGTGAACTAGCCCTGAAAGTCATAACATACGTAGAGGGGAATTTATCAAAACTGGAGCAGACAGAATCTGGAGCAGTTACCTATTTTTAAACCTTAACTGAACAAATTGAAGAGAGAAGCTGATTGCTTGTCATAGGCAACTGCTCCAGATACTTTTGCTTCAGTTTTGATAAATGCCCCTCATACTGTTTGAGTGTGTGTGTAGGCCAATGTTGTTGGATCTGTATGTGCGTTATAATTAATTAAAATTAATCGATTTAAAAAAATTTCGATTAATCGAACAGGAAAATGTTAATCATTACCAGCCTTACAAATTAGTAAATGAAATGTGAGACTGTAGTCCATCACTGAAGTGAGCTTGGAGTGGTGGCTACTTTAGAACACACACAGGGACCATGGGGAACAAAAGTAGTCACCCTCCAGAAGGAAGGACAGTGTCAGCATCAGTTCAGAGATGATTTGAGGATCTACAGCTGAGTGATACACAAATAAGATACATTTTAGTTAGTAGGGTAGTTGGATGTATTTTTCAGATTTACTATAGTTTAGTGTCACTTTAACAGGAATGAGCACAGCAGCCACATCTGTATAGACACACCTGGGATTCCTGCTGTTAGAATACATAGGTTCTAGCCTCAGGAATTCCTATGTGCACCCTAAACCCTGTGTGAATGAGGTCTAATGCTAAGGGTTTTGTTCCATACACTTGCAAATACATGTGAAGCCACACTGCCACCTCTGCAAAATGTTGGGAGCCATAATATGACTCAGTCTGGTTGCAAAAAATACACACTGCTGATTGATTTCTGTATTACAGTTTACAAACACTTGCTAAATTTAAGCAAATGTTATATTAATGAAACTATGACTAGGCCAGTGATAAAACAAAGCTATCATACCAAACTGAACTCCACCTTATATACATATTACTTAACCACCCATATCCTATTATGAAGGTGGTTTATATACTATGTGCCAAGAAAGCTTCGAACACATAGTGATCCGTGCAGCTACCTATGCAGTACATACAGTATGTCAACAGCAAAGTGATACTGCAATTACATTTTAAGAGTGAAAGCTAAAAAATCAGCCTGAACACAAGACCAGAGTCGGCTATCTGAGAAGTGTAGCACTCAGCTTTTGAACGCATGCCAACTGTGGAAGTGTTAGAATGTCATTATATTATCTTCCTTTAAGTAAGATGTTGATTACAATGTGGCTTGAGTAGTATCATGAAAAAGAGCTGAGAGCCAGGATGATTTCCATTGCTGTTGCTCATATCAGAAAAAGGAAAGGACACTGATAAAAATGCACAGTAAAAAGATATATATGAATTATTATTCAGTTTAAAATCAGTCTTGCAGGAATGCCCAAGGACAGAGGGGTTACACGGGTTACAAATCATGCTTCTGTGTGTGATTACTTGTCATACATTCCATGCATAAAAATGCAAAATAATGACAACAAGATCTGCTGTACATTATTGCTGTCACTGATGTCCACAGCATACAAATGAAAAATAATGTCCATAACAAAACCAGGAGAAAAAACGAATATATGATTTGTTTCCAAATACAAGACGTCAGCACGGCCAAGTGTATTTTTACTACTAAGCTCCATCCAATCGATCTTCAACATCTTTATTCTTTAGTACTACAACTGCTAACAAGGTATTAGTGGATTTTAAAGGGTGGCTATAGTGTGTTGTCGGTAAAGTTTTTAGGCTTTTTTATTTTTTATTTTTATCGAATGGTGAAAGGTCAGAACTGCTGTGAGGTTTTTATTGCTGCCTTTGCCTTGGTAAAGCTGGCCATACACTGTTAATTTCAGCTGATTCATAGAAATTCTAACAGTGGGTGACCATGCAGTTTAGAAAAGTCAACTAAGCTGGCCATACATTGCTATATTTTTTTTGTTCAACTTGTGGGCTGAATGAAAAAAAAGATAACTAATTCTTCCGATCACGCTGAACAGTGTGGATGGACAAATCTCCTGCTGTGTCATTTGTATTCTTTGTACTTCTTGATGAACCAGCCAAAATTCGTTCAGTGGATGGCCCTGATGCCACTCCTACATTTGGCATTCTTCATTCAGAAAATTGAAGGAGCCGGATGGAAAAACCTTCCATCGCCCGAAGGTTTTCCATCTGGTTTCTTCAGTTTTCTGATCGAAGGAAGCCAAATTAAAGAGTGGCATCAGGACCATCCCTTGAACAAATTTCAGCCAGTTCATTAATAAAATTGTACAGATTATGGATTAATGTAACCAATCTGCTTTTGTCAATGGAGCTGGGTTAAAAACTGTTGGGTGTACAGCCAATCAGCTACATACAATAGTAATGTCCAAAGGGGTTTTCTGTTTCATTCCAACCAAAACAGTTCTGGGCAGAATTTTACTTTAATGGTAGGAATGTTTAGATACCAGTTCAGATACCAGTGCCGCTACTTGGCATTTTCAGGAGAACTACCAGGGTTGCAGAGGTTACAGCTGGGACCTAGCTCTGGCGCTCCACCACTGTCCTGAAATCATTAGTCTGTATTGTTTTAGAAAAACTGTCACATGACAATAAACAAAAATGTATCAGTACTTGTATCTGTGAGTACTTGGACAAGTACCAGTACTTGTACTTGAAAAAAATGGTATTGGTGCATTGCTTTATTTATATGTATTAAAGAAAAATCATACATCAAAACAGGGATGCACAAATCCCAGGAGTTCCATATGGGCCTTATTAATGACAGTTGGCTCCTATGATTTTTTTAATTTTTCTTTAGTCTAGACCGTAGACAGCAGGAGGAGATTGCCAAATCTGCTGAAAGATCTAGAGGAGGGACATACCACTCCCCCACTCATAGCAGTGACAGGTCTTTTTGGCTAAGTTTTTTTTAAGAGGCTGCCAACAAGCATGCAGGCAATGTTGATCTTCTTAGAAAGCCCACAGTATGCAAACAGCGTCATTGATGCACTCAATCACCATTAATTAAGTTGTTTAAAATCCTTTTCTGACAAATAAACATTTTTTGGAAACAATATGAATTGTCAGTCCACAAACTGTCAAACCAACTTAAAAATATTGACCAAAAAAATCACTTTCCCATTTAACCAGGCTTAACCGTTAGCTACATTGAGTATGAGTAGGGTTCAGCTCTATCTTTCACCTCCAAAGATATCGTCTACCATGTTGTAAAATCTTTGTGATGACTCGGCAATCAAGCGGCACTCTTTCAAGTCCATCTGTTGTATTAGAACCTTAGCCCACTCTTAAGGTGCCCATACACCTTACAATTATCTGCAGATTTTCTGTGGTCAGATGGAAAAAGTGCAACAGATTCCTCCATCTATGCTAAGCTGTGTGGATGAAGGAATCTCCCACTGGGCCAAGCTTCAGTATCTTACTAGTGGGCCCCACTGGCTGTCAAAATACCTGAGCAATCTGATTGGATGCAGGCATTGTTCAGGTGTTTTGAGAGCCAGCGGGGCCGACCAGCAAAATTACGGAAGCTTGGCCCAGGTGAAGATTACTCCATCCACACAGTTAAGTGTAGATGGAGGAATCTGTTGCACCTTTTCCATCTGACCACAGAAAATCGGCAGATAATTGTAAGGTGTATGGCCAGCTTCAGAGAGTTATTACAGTCCATCCCAACAGTATGACAGTCTGAATAAAGCTTGGCATACCCATGTATGGCCAGCATTTTCAATCGAACAGCTTTCATTCAATAACGAGATGGTCAGCAGTTGCTATGTATCACTTGTATTTGTTCTAAATCTATTTTCAGTCCAAGAAAACGAAAGCTTTCTTCTATTATATACTATGCACATGGCAGAAGCCTTATTCTGTGGTAATAAAGTAGATTCTATCACTCCATGACCTTTCCTTAAGAGCTGCAGACATAGGACCTAGATGAATTGTCCGTGAGCTAATGGAATAATGCATGGCTTACGTAGATTTTTTTAAATCTTTGTAAAGAATATTTACAATGAATTTTGTTCAGTATAAAGTAAATATCTGACCAGATATTAAAGTGAATATCTGGGGAGAAACAAACTAAAACTGATACTGTGCACTAGTGCTGCACAACAAGTCTGTAGAATGCCCCGGGATCCTCAAATGGCAGGAAACAAATGCAGACAATGATCTGCTGCTGAGGCCTATGTCCACTCTCATATCTCACTACTGGCTCATGACTATAATGGGTTACCTTGTAATAGTGGCGATCTGAAAGCAGGTGCAATCATGTCAGAGCTAACAACCCAGGGAGCTGAGCATTAGAGAGTCGAGATATTTGGGAATCCTAGAGAAGAAGAGAGTTGAAGGTGCCTGCTGTTTTTGGTGTTCTACAGGTTTACTTTAAAACAGATCTTAAAGGACTTAAAGAACTTGTAAAGGACTTAAAGAGGTTCTTAAAGAAGTCCAGGAACATTATTTTATTAACCCTTGTAGTGGGGCTACCCCTGCTCTGCAAGGGTACACTGCTTGTTTTAGTCTAGGTTAAAAAAAAGTTCCACAAAAAAAAAAAAATTATACTTACCTGAGCCACGGAGCCAGCTTGTTCTTAGACCAGTCCCTCCAGCCTCTCTCCTCCTCCTCTGCAAAGGTCTAAGGTCCTGTAAGTCATCCCGTTCTATACGCTGTATATAGACATCAGGACACTGAGGAACATTCTAATGTGTAGGAGGAGAGAGGCTGAAGGGAGCGCTGTGACAGCCGGCTGGCTCCGAGCTTTGAGTGAGTGTAACTTTGTTATTTTTGCACCTAGACAAAAATGAGCACTTAAAGGGTTTCTAAACTCTCAAGTTTTTTTGCATATATCTACTGGTAGCAACGCTTTAAAAGAGGTTAATACTTACCCGTGTCTTCCCGCGTGCTCCCGTCCGAAAATCTGCAAATTCTCGGGTGCCCCCAAAGCAACTTGGGGCGGGCGCATGCGCGGTTTGGATTTTCGGCCGGGAGACGAGGAGAGACACAAGGTAAGTCTATGGACGCGTGCACCCGTATGCAGACACCGTGGGACAGGAAGTACCAGCAAGCTTTGGAGAGAAGGCTGAAAATGACAGGAAAGAAGAAGAAGAAGATCGGATTAAGAGACATCATTCAAGGTAAATGCTTTAATTAACATTGGGGGAGAGGGAAAAAAACTGTTTGCCTTTAATGTCACTTTAAGCCTTGCAGTAGGGGGGTAGTTGCACTACAAGGGTTAATAAAAATGTTTACTGGAGTTCTCTAAAGTGATCTTTTTTCATATCATGATGACCTACTGGGTTTATTTTAGTTTTAAAATGTTACTGTATTTTCAGTGAGCGCATATATTTTATTATGCCAGTGTTTATTTTATAGCAGCTAT